>NC_141546.1:92505000-92656250 GCF_021556685.1 Rattus norvegicus
TGCCATTTACTCCTCTTGGGTGAGCTGACAGTTTTGTTCTAGAGCTTTCAGGTGTGACGGTGTTAGTATGCCATCTCTTTAACTTTTTAACTGTGTGTGTGTGTGTGTGTGTGTGTGTGTGTGTGTGTGTGTGTGTGTGTGTGTGTAGGCGCCTAGTGCTACACCATGTTCCGTGTGTCCCATGAGTATGGTGTTCTGGATATTCATTTTCATTGCATTCTAGAAAGTTTTTGGTTTATTACTCTGTTGACCCGACAATGGCTGCCTATGCACTGAAGGTCCAGGAATCCAGTAGTTGTTCAGTCCATGAGGCTGGGTGTCTCAGCTGGTCTTCAGTACACTCTGGAATCCTGAAGAAGTAGGCTCTAATGCCAGTGAAGGAATGGACTTGCTAGTGAGACAAAGGCAAGCAGGCAAAGAGCAATAGCTTCCACCTTCCATGTTCTTATATGAGCTTCCATAGAAGGCATGGCCCAGATTAGAGGTGGTTCTTTCTAGTTCAAAAGATCTTTATTAAAGGTGTGTCTTCCTATCTCAAAGATCCAAATTAAATCTTTCCACTTCAAATCAAGCAAAAATCCCTCACAGACATGTCCCTACATTGGGGCGTTTGGAGTTGGGGGCAGTTAATTAATTCCAAATGTAGGCAAGTTGACAACCATGGTGTGTTGCCATTACAGGAGGCTTCAGAAACTCAACCAATGGCAGACTGTGGTCACCATGTGGTGCACTAGACCTGTTCTACTGACTAATTCCAACTGACTGATCATTGCAGTTTATGAACAAGTGTTCCCTTCTCCCTATCCATCTCACAAAGTATTAATAATTGTGTTCAGAATATAAGAGGTAAATCACAAACATTCATGAAACTGATTTAAAAAAAATAGAATTGCTAAGGCGATGACAAACTGATCTCAGAGACTTTGATTTAGTAAATGAACTAAAAGAATCTCCAGTTTAAGAGCCACTGAGTTGGATGATGAAATATTTATTCAAATGTAGGAGTAATGACCTTACAGCTACATTATGTTTTATTTTTGTAGATTTAATAATACCAGATGTCATCGTCGTGACTTTTCTTATGTGATTGACAAGTAAGAAATACTTCTAACATAAGGGCAATTAACAGTTCATAACCAACTAGTACTTAGTGTCTGTAACACTGTTGGCATGAATATTTAAACAGTTTGCAAATTTAAAAGAAAAGCTGTAGAGATGACCCTAACATTCTGAAACATGTATAAGACACATTTAGCATTGTCCTCAGTGATTCAACTGGTTAAACAGAGCAAGTCTGACTTAGTCTCAAATCCTGTATTTGTCGCTTCTAACTTAAGATAGACAAACAATATTTTCCCCACCTCTCTTCTCTACACAACTGTGTGATTAGCCTAGTTAGAGTTGACATGTCTCCTGAGTTTACAGAGGAGGATTCCATTATAGGAATAAATTAAAAAACAGAGAATAACTGGGATTTTAAAATTCACTTGTAAGACCCAGAGAGATGGCTCAGCGGGTAAAGTCCCAACCCCATGGAAATCCAAGCATAATAACATCCATCTTAAATTCCAGTGTGCCAACAGTGAGACTGTGAGAGGCAACAAGAGAATCTTGCAGACAAGCTGGACTGGCATGCTCAGTGGCAAACAGCAAGGAGACCCTGCCTAGAGCAATGTGGAACGGATGGTCAACTCCAGAGGCTGTCCTTTGACCTCCATATGCATGCCAGACACACAAAAACACATGCACATGCCACATTCATACAAATGTGTAAATTCACACTCACCACCCCAAATAAATTATGCTCTTAGTTTTTTATTTATTCATTTTAACATTTATTTATTCTATGTATAATGAGTGCTCTATCTGCATGTATACCTGCATGGCAAAAGAAGGCATCGGATCCCATTAGAGTTGGCTGTGAGCTACCATGTAGTTGCTGGGAACTGAATGCAGGACCTCTGGAAGAGCAACCAGTGCTCTTAACTGCTGAGTCATCTCTCCAGCTTTTACTTTGTAAATTGGGAAGGAAGAACAAGGAGATCATAACAAATGTCCTTTTTTTTTCCCCCAACAGGGAACTTCTGAGAGATAGCCCACATGAAAATTTGGTAAGAAAAGTATAAACTTGTCAGTGTGGCAAAGGACACAACAACTGAGGCATTTTTCTTTCTTACAGAAAGTAAGGTATGAAGTAGCAAAATATGGCTGCCCGCGAACAGTTGATATGGAAGAAATGTTTCACCCTGTAGTAGAATTGTAAGTATTTACCCACTTGAGAAACTAATTTGTGTACTAGAAGGATGACTTGGTTGTTAAGAGGCCATTCTGTTCTTACAGAGGACCTGAGTTCAGTCCCCAGCTCCTACATAGTGGCTCACCACCACCTACAATGCTAGGTCAAGGGAACCTAATGCCCTGTGCTAGCCTCCTTGGGCTGGGAAGGAGTTGGCTGTTCTTCAGTGGGGAGGGCAGCAGTAGCAGCTTAGTACTTCACTCTATTTTGTTGGCAGAGAGTTTCTACTGGGGTCCAGAAGGCTTCTTCTGCTCTCAGGCCTTGCTGCTTGCCTTCCTTCTGCACCCATCACTCTTGTAAGGTTCTACCAGGTTCTACCTACCCACATCACTCATCAAAACCTCCTGTGCTGTAGCCCTAATCTAATCCTCTCTGGCTTCCACCTTCTACTTTTCCTGAGCACCAAGGCTCTTCCTCCCCTACTGAGAAGTAGCTCTGAGCTTGTTTCCTTGCTTTCTAACAAGGTCCCTATTTCTCCAGAGTTAAAATAAAAACACAATCAATGTTAAAAGTCGCGTGTTCTCTCCCAATAAAGCTCTTTAATTCAGCTCATCAGCATTCAATACCCATTTCCCACCAACTACCATGCCAGATAATTCCCCCCAAGTACTGGGCCAAGCACTAAGAATTCAGGGATTGAGGATGGGATCTCTACCCTCAAAAGATGGACTAAGCAAATACAAGAGCTCACATGCCAAGTTATCTTATAGAAAAGAATGAAGTGGTCAGTGGGTGTTGGGACACAAAAGAAAGAATCCACCTCAGCTATAAGGGGTCCTGCTCCTGGCTCTGGGAGATGTTCTAAAAGTGGATCCTTAAAGGTGCAAAGAGCCTGGGTGTCAGCAGATTCTATTGGAGAAGTCTATCAATGAGACTGGAACTTTGAGGATGAAAATGTATAAACCTACACTGGTGGGCATATGTCAAGTGAAGAAGACCTGGGGGTCCAGACCACGCAAGGATTCAGTCCATTCCTTCCTTTTAGGAAGGCCATGTGACTGCGAGTTTGCTTTGTCTGTATCTCTCTGGATTTTAGGGGAAGAAGTCTTAAGGAGGGAGACCTGTTAGAAAAATTGTGTTTAGGAGCTGGAGAATAATTGAAAGGGAACATGAACCCAGAAGTCCATCTCTGATACAAATGTGTTATGATAGCCAGAAAGAGTTGATGACTGATATGTGAGTGGTGAGGGGACAATGAAGGAATGAGGATGGGTGACCCAAAGATAGCATCAGTCAAATGTCCAGAGCACATGTATATCTCTTTAAGCATTTGAACCATGAGCTCATAGTCGCCATATATCTTAGGATTTCTATGACTGTGATGAAACATCATGACCAAAACCAACTTGGTGGGGCAGGGGTAGGGGGAGTGAGGTGGGGGAAGAAGATTGGTTCAGCTTCTAGTTTGTAGTACATTGTCCAGAGATGTCAGGGTAGGAACTTGGAGGCAAGAGCTGCTTCATTTGCTTTCTTAAAGAACCGGGCACCGCCAGCCCTGCCCACAGTGAGCTGGGCCATCCTACTTCCGTCATCAGTCAATACAATGTACCATAGACTTACCAAAGACCAGTCTGGCAGCTGCATTTCTCCAACAGAGGTGCCCTCTTCTCAAATGAATCTAGCGTGCGTCAACCGACATAAAAACTAGCCAGCACAACATAGACAAACTGTCCCCTTTACTAAGAACATCGTTCCTGGATGTTCTCCTCTCTCTCACAGATATCTCTCCCCTCTGTTAGAGTCCTCTGAGAAACGAAGGACATAGAATGAGCCTATATATTAAGGGGGGAGGGGCGGTAATTAGACTGGCTTATAGGATAAGGCCTGCATAGTCCTGGGATGCCTTGCAGTCCCAGTCCAGCAGAAAAGGTGTGGAGGACTCAGTCCATAACGGAAGGCTGAAGCAGCTGAGTTCTGATGACAGCAAAGGGAGACAGAGGCAACTCACAGGTAGAGCAAATAAGGCCAATGAACACACCCCCAAGTCACAGAGGCAAAGAGGTGAAAAGGACCTCCTCACGTCTGCACCAGTGATGGAAGGTACTGCCCACCTTCGGGGTGGTAAGCAACAAAATCCTTCAAAGGCATGCTTGCAGATTAACCTCAATTAATTAATCTAAAATAATCCCTCACAGATGTACCCAGAGGCTTGCTCATGGATGATTCTAGATCCTGGCAAGGTGATGACCAGTATCAACCATGGCACCCTCTGTTCCAGATCACCATGCAGACGTGCAGTCACTAGACGAAGAGCAGAAAGCGCTTATCGGTGAAACGGCAGCTGCTCTGTACACTGCCAGGCTCGCCCCTTGTCCAGCTTTCCTGTTCCTCTAAACACAGATAATAAAAGACCTAGTCAATATAATGGACCATGCACAAGAAGAGATCCAAAATAGGATTTCCATAGAAAAATTGCCCACAGTTGGGAATTTGACTGCCAATTAGTGACATTCCTGCATTCTCGGATTTAATTAGAATTCTATTCCACCCTAATGAAAAATGTATTAAAATACATGGACGAAAATCTCTCTGGCACTTTTATTCAGTGAAGGAAAACTCCAAAATGAAGGATCATGCTTCTTCCACAAGATGGCACTGCGACCCTTTGCACTAACTCTCCTAATGACACTGAGACCCTTTTGTCCTTAAACATTTTACATCCAATTCTTGTTTTTCTTTTCTTTTCTTTTCTTTTCTTTTTCTCCCTCCCACCCCCCACTGGAGCTGAGGACCGAACCCAGGGCCTTGTGCTTGCTAGGCAAGCGCTCTACCACTGAGCTAAATTCCCAACCCCTTATACCCAATTCTTAAAAAAAAAAAAAAAATTATTGGAGGGGGGAATTGTCAGACCACATTCAGAGCCGGTTCTCTTCTCTCACTTAGTGGGTTCCAGGGGTCAAACACAGACCATCACGCTCCAAAGCAAGTGGAGCCTTTTCCTGCTCGGCTGTGCCATTCCATCCACTCCTGACTCTTAGGAAATCAAGAATTCTATCGCTAACATAAGTTGTAATCAAACTCCTGTTCCCCAGAATGCTGCTAGTTTTCAAGTTAGGGAAATTCCCACCCAATGAGTGTAGGAGGACAACTTCACTCAGACACACAAGCAATAAGGAGCCTGGAAAGTAGGGAGGTAGGGGCATCTTTGGCTACCTAGTGAGTCTGAGGCCAGCCAGCCTGGACTATGAGACTCCATCACACAACAGAGAGGCAAGGAGAAAGGGAAAAGGAGGGGGGAGAAGGAGGTGCAGAGAGGGAGCAAAAGCAGCTGGGGAAGGAAGCTGTGTAAACATTTGTGTGGTCCTGAGTTCTACAATCAGAGGTATAAAGTTATTAATAACAACAGTATCTTTGCTCTCAAGCCTTTATTTTTATTAAAGAGAAAAAAATCTTCATATAAAGTACCAGCTTTCTTTTTAAAACTGCATGGGTCTATGGGAACAACTCAGCATGGTGGGGCTAATGCGTCCGGTGTCAGTATCACCAGGGAGTACCCTGTCCATGCAGGACTGTGACCATGTCTTCTGCTGTATGGAGTCTCTTTCCCAGTCTTACCTCAGCTCTTCTGGCTGCTGACTACAAGATTCCATTCATATTCTAGCTGCCCTTCCGAGGAAGCAGGCAGGAAGTCCAACCTTCAGTACAGTAACTCCATGTTTTCAGTGTCTCCACATGACATGTGGCTTAATGATAGATACCCAGAGACCCTTGACTTGTCCTTCCATCTGTCTCTTCCTTCTCTCTACCATGTCATCAGGACCCACCTAGTCCCACTTCATCACTATGTGGTCATTAGTGCAATGGATAAACTTGCGGTTCTGATCCTCCCTCTTCTGTACTGTCAGGTTTTTATTTTGAACAACATCTGCCACATGGGGCTGGACCTGGTGGTGCACACGAGTCATCATGGCAGTCCGGAGGTGTGCACGCCAAGAGCAGGAGTTCAAGGCCAGCCTTGGCTCCACAGTGAACTCCAAGGTTCAAGACAAATGGTAGCTACATGAGATCCTGTCTCAAAAGGAGGCGCATTTATTTCACTCAGTTGGGAGAAGTAGACCTAGCCATCTGATACAATCATATCAAATATTTGTAATAGTTGGGGAGTCTCAGTGACTTCCCTGGGGACCGTGAATGCCACATTCTTGGATCCCAGTGTGTGGGAAGTAGAGATAGACGATCAGGATCTGAAGGGCCTCTTTCACTTCATAGTAAGCTTGGGGACCTACCTGGGCTATCTGAGACACTGTCTCAAAAAATGGAGTAGACAAAAAAGATTTGAACCTAACACCACGAGACTTGCAAGCTGCAGGCCCTCCTTTTGACACTAAAGTATCATTTTTGTGTTTGTTGTTTCAGGTATGATGAAAATGGATTTATTAAAATAGTGGATGCAAATTTTATCCTGTGGGAAGTGCACGGCAGGAATGACTACATGTATAATTCTACTATGCAGCAGGTACCACCGACCTCTTTGAATTTAAACAACACCCAATTGAATGAATCCTTTTGATTTTTCCATGTGTATGTAAATTATCTGAGGGAAGTAAAACCAATCCATAAGTAGAAAAGAAAGCCAACTCCATATTAAAGTCAGTGACTTCTGAGCTGCATCTCTGAACAAGAAGAGGGTGCTGTTTATAAAACAGACATAAGAAAGGTCAGAAAAAAAAAATAGTGCAGTAGGAAGGGAATGCGGTCATGGTGAGCATTTTCTTCTCTATCTGAACTGTGTCGAACGTTTAATTATCCCTTGAGATCACAGGCTCAAAGAAAATCAGAGTGGCTCCTTTCTGTATGACATTTTCTTTCTCATTAGAGATTAATTATCTGTGATATAGCACTCACCTTGATTCCAAGCAGGGGAGCTGAATTAACACTTTACCACTGTGGGAACACACAGTCTTTCCTAAATAAACCCATCATGCCTCACATTCCCCTGTTTGTTTGGCATCTAAGATGAAAGACCCTGATTCATCCCCATTGATTCATCATTGAACTACTTGTTGTTGGGTAGTGGTGGCACAAACCTTTAATCCCAGCACTTGTGAGGCAGAAGTTGGTAGATCTCTAAGTTCAAGACCAGTAGAGTCTACAGAGTGAGTTCCAGGATAGCCAGGGCGACATAAAGAAACCTTGTCTCGAAAACCAAAAAGAAGATGAAGGGGAGGAAGAGGAAGATGAAAGGAGAAGAAGAAAGAAGGAGAAGCAAAGGAACTGTGTATATGTGTACATTTGTATGGGGGTGCAAGTGTACATGAGTACATGTGTGTGCGGCCCAGAAGAAAACCCTTCCATCAATTGCATAGAGGCATTGCTGAAAAATAACACTTTACTTAACAAGAACTACGTTTCCTACAATCCTCTAGGTGGGTCCATGCCTGGTTCTCTGACTGCAATGCAAATAGGAAGTCTATCATTCTCCCATGGACCCCCATACTTCCTGTCACCTTAGTTCATTATAGAAGCAGCAGTGGTTGGATAGGTTGAAAACTGAAACAGTCCAGAGTAGGAACTTCAAGGAGACATCATGAAGAAGCCTGACTTCTGAGTTCATGCTTCAAGTAACCTGGGACAACGGAGTTGGGCTTTGTATAATCCAGAATTAAACTTTCAATTGGGTGGGATGGGACACACTTGGAATCCCAGCACTTGGCAGATGGAGAAAAGAAGACCAGTTCAAAGTCAAAGTATAGAAATGTATCAAGTTGGGGGTTGGGGATTTAGCTCAGTGGTAGAGTGCTTGCCTAGCAAACACAAGGCCCTGGGTTCAGTCCCCAGCTCTGAAAAAAAAAAAAAAAAGAAATGTATCAAGTTGTTGGCCAACCTTAGACTGCTGCCTCTCTCAAACAAACAGATGAGCCATTTGGTTTCAGTGGCAGAACTCTTGCCAAGTGCCCTGGGTTGGATTCTTAAAACCCTAATCCCAGAATTCCAGCCAGCACTCAGGGATGCAGAGGCAGGTGGATCTGATCAAGTACAGCATGGTCTACAGATAAGAGTTCCACCACAGGCAGTCCAGAAACCACCCGGACCTAAAGAGACCGATCAACAGTTCTCTGCACCCAAATCCCGTGGGAGGGAGAACTAAACCTTCAGAGGGGCAGACACGCCTGGGAGGCCAGAAGAGACTACACTCTGCCCACATTTCTGACTCCAGAGGAAAACACCTAACACCATCTGGGACCCCGGTACACAGGGGCTCTGGGAAAAGGCGACGCAGGCCCTCCTGGTTGCCACCCTCACAGAGAGCTCAAAAGCAGCTCCTCCAACGAGCAACTTGAGCTGCAGGACCACAGGTAAGACCAACTTTTCTGCTCCAAGCAACCTACCTGGTGGACTCAGGACACAGTCCCACAGGAACAGCTGAAGACCAGTAGGCAGGAAAGACTACACGCTCGAAAGCAGAACACTCTGGCTGAAAGAAAACAGGAAAACAGGTCTACAGCACTCCTGACACACAGGCTTATAGGACAGTCTAGCCACTGTCAGAAATAGCAGAACAAGGTAACACCAGAGACAACTTGATGGCGAGAGGCAAGCGCAGGAACCCAAGCAACAGAAACCAAGACTACATGGCATCATCGGAGCCCAATTCTCCCACCAAAGCAAACACTGAATATCCAAACACACCAGAAAGGCAAGATCTAGATTTAAAATCACATTTGATCATGATGCTGGAGGACTTCAAGAAAGACATGAAGAACTCCCTTAGAGAAACGCAGGAAAACATAAATAAACAAGTAGAAGCCTATAGAGAAGAATCACAAAAATTCCTGAAAGAATTCCAGGAAAACACAAACAGGTGAAGGAATTAAAAATGGAAATAGAAGCAATAAAGAAAGCACAAAGGGAAACAACCCTGAATATAGAAAACCAAAGGAAGAGGAGCTGCAGATACAAGCATCACCAACAGAACACAAGAGATAGAAGAGTTCCATAGAAATCATCGACTCAACGGTCAAAGATAATGTAAAACGGAAAAAGCTACTGGTCCAAAACCTACAGAAAATCCAGGACTCAATGAGAAGATCAAACCTAAGGATAATAGGTATAGAAGAGAGTGAAGACTCCCAGCTCAAAAGACCAGTAAATATCTTCAACAAAATCATAGAAGAAAACTTCCCTAACTTAAAGAAAGAGATGCCCATAAACATACAAGAAGCCTATAGAACTCCAAATAGATTGGACCAGAAAAGAAACACCTCCCGTCACATAATAGTCAAAACACCAAACGAACAAAATAAAGAAAGAATATTAAAAGCAGTAAAGGAAAAAGGTAAAGTAACATATAAAGGCAGACCTATCAGAATCACACCAGACTTCTCGCCAGAGACTATGAAAGCCAGAAGATCCTGGACAGATGTCATACAGACCCTAAGAGAACACAAATGCCAGCCCAGGTTACTGTATCCTGCAAAACTCTCAATTAACACAGGTGGAGAAACCAAGATATTCCATGACAAAACCAAATTTACACAATATCTTTCTACTAATCCAGCACTACAAAGGATAATAAATGGTAAAGCACAACATAAGGAGGCAAGCTACACCCTGGAAAAAGCAAGAAACTAATCGTCTTCATAACAAAACAAAGAGAAGAAAAGCACATAAACATAATCTCACATCCAAATATGGATATAACAGGAAGCAATAATCACTATTCCTTAATATCTCTCAACATCAATGGTCTCAACTCCCCAATAAAAAGACACAGATTAACAAACTGGATACGCAATGAGGACCCTGCATTCTGCTGCTTACAGGAAACACACCTCAGAGACAAAGACAGGCACTACCTCAAAGTGAAAGGCTAGAAAACAACTTTCCAAGCAAATGGTCTGAAGAAGCAAGCTGGAGTAGACATTCTAATATCGAATAAAATCAATTTTCAACTAAAAGTCATCAAAAAAGATAAGGAAGGACACTTCATATTCATCAAAGGAAAAATCCACCAAGATGAACTCTCAATCCTAAATATCTATGCTCCAAATACAAGGGCACCTACATACGTAAAAGAAACCTTACTAAAGCTCAAAGCACACATTGCACCTCACACAATAATAGTGGGAGATTTCAACACTCCACTCTCATCAATGGACAGATCATGGAAACAGAAATTAAACAGACACATAAACAGACTAAGAGAAGTCATGAACCAAATGGACTTAACAGACATATATAGAACAATCCATCCTAAAACAAAAGGATATACCTTCTTCTCACCACCTCATGGTACTTTCTCCAAAACTGACCATATAATATGTCATAAAACAGGCCTCAACAGATACAAAAAGATAGAAATAATCCCATGCGTCCTATCAGACCACCACGGTCTTCAATAACAATAAGGGAAGAACGCCCACATATACATGGATGTTGAACAATGCTCTACTCAATGATAACCTGGTCAAGGAAGAAATAAAGAAAGAAATTAAAGACTTCTTAGAATTTAATGAAAATGAAGGAAAAACATACTCAAACTTATGGGACACAATGAAAGCTGTGCTAAGAGGAAAACTCATAGCTCTGAGTGCCTGCAGAAAGAAATAGGAGAGAGCATATATCAGCAGCTTGACAGCACACCTAAAAGCTGTAGAACAAAAAGAAGCAAATACACCCAGGAGGAGTAGAAGGCAGGAAATAATCAAACTCAGAGCTGAAATCAACTAAGTAGAAACAAAAAGGACCATACAAAGAATCAACAGAACCAAAAGTTGGTTCCTTGAGAAAATCAACAAGATAGGTAAACCCTCAGCCAGACTAACGAAAGGTCACAGAGAGTGTGTCCAAATTAACAAAAATCAGAAATGAAAAGGAGACATAACTACAGAATCAGAGGAAATTCAAAAAAATCATCAGATCCTACTACAAAAGCCTATATTCAACAAAACTTAAAAATCTGCAGGAAATGGACAATTTCCTAGACAGATACCAGGTACCGAAGTTAAATCAGGAACAGATAAACCAGTTAAACAACCCCATAACTCCTAATGAAATAGAAGCAGTCATTAAAGGTCTCCCAACCAAAAAGAGCCCAGGTCCAGACAGGTTTAGTGCAGAATTCTATCAGACCTTCATAGAAGACCTCATACCAATACTATCCAAACTATTCCACAAAATTGAAACAGATGGAGCACTGCCGAATTCCTTCTATGAAGCCACAATTACTCTTATACCTAAACCACACAAAGACCCAACAAAGAAAGAGAACTTCAGACCAATTTCCCTTATGAATATCGACGCAAAAATACTCAATAAAATTCTGGCAAACCGAATCCAAGAGCACATCAAAACAATCATCTACCATGATCAAGTTGGCTTCATCCCAGGCATGCAGGGATGGTTTAATATATGGAAAACCATCAACGTGATCCATTATATAAACAAACTGAAAGAACAAAACCACATGATCATTTCATTAGATGCTGAGAAAGCATTTGACAAAATTCAACACCCCTTCATGATAAAAGTCCTGGAAAGAATAGGAATTCAAGGCCCATACCTAAACCTAGTAAAAGCCATATACAGCAAATCAGTAGCTAACATTAAACTAAATGGAGAGAAAATTGAAGCAATCCCACTAAAATCAAGGACTAGACAAGGCTACCCACTCTCTCCCTACTTATTCAATATAGTTCTTGACGTTCTAGCCAGAGCAATGAGACAACAAAAGGAGATCAAGGGGATACAGATTGGAAAAGAAGAAGTCAAAATATCACTATTTGCAGATGATATGATAGTATATTTAAGTGATCCCAAAAGTTCCACCAGAGAACTACTAAACCTGATAAACACCTTCAGCAAAATGGCTGGGTATAAAATTAAGTCAAATAACTCAGTAGCCTTCCTCTACACAAAAGAGAAACAAGCCGAGAAAGAAATTAGGGAAACAACACCCTTCATAATAGTCCCAAATAATATAAAATACCTCAGTGTGACTTTAACCAAGCAAATAAAAGATCTGTATGATAAGAACTTCAAGACTCTGAAGAAAGAAATTGAAGAAGACCTCGGAAGATGGAAAGATCTCCCATGCTCATGGATTGGCAGGATTAATATAGTAAAAATGGCCATTCTACCAAAAGCGATCTACAGATTCAATGCAATCCCCATCAAAATACCAATCCAATTCTTCAAAGAGTTAGACAGAACAATTTGCAAATTCATCTGGAATAACAAAAAACTCAGGATAGCTAAAACTATCCTCAACAATAAAAGGACTTCAGGGGGAATCACTATCCCTGAACTCAAGCAGTATTACAGAGCAATAGTGATAAAAACTGCATGGTATTGGTACAGAGACAGACAGATAGACCAGTGGAATAGAATTGAAGACCCAGAAATGAACCCACACACCTATGGGCACTTGATTTTTGACAAAGGAGCCAAAACCATCCAATGGAAAAAAGATAGCATTTTCAGCAAATGGTGCTGGTTCAACTGGAGGTCAGCATGTAGAAGAATGCAGATCGATCCATGCTTATCACCCTGTACAATGCTTAAGTCCAAGTGGATCAAGGACCTCCACATCAAACCAGATACACTCAAACTAATAGAAGAAAAAGTGGGGAAGCATCTCGAACACATGGGCACTGGAGAAAATTTCCTGAACAAAACACCAATGGCTTATGCTCTAAGATCAAGAATCGACAAACGGGATCTCATAAAACTGCAAAGCTTCTGTAAGGCAAAGGACACTGTTGTTAGGACAAAATGACAACCAACAGATTGGGAAAAGATCTTTACCAATCCTACAACAGATAGAGGGCTTATACCCAAAATATACAAAGAACTCAAGAAGTTAGACCGCAGGGAGACAAATAACCCTAGAAGTTAGACCACAGGGAGACAAATAACCCTATTAAAAATGGGGTTCAGAGCTAAACAGAGAATTCACAGCTGAGGAATGCCAAATGGCTGAGAAACACCTAAAGAAATGTTCAACATCTTTAGTCATAAGGGAAATGCAAATCAAAACAACCCTGAGATTTTACCTCACACCAGTGAGAATGGCTAAGATCAAAAACTCAGGTGATAGCAAATGCTGGCAAGGATGTGGAGAAAGAGGAACACTCCTTCATCGTTGGTGGGATTGCAGACTGGTACAACCATTCTGGAAATCAGTCTGGAGGTTCCTCAGAAAATTGGACATTGAACTGCCTGAGGACCCAGCTATACCTCTCTTGGGCATATACCCAAAAGATGTCCCAACATATAACAAAGACACATGCTCCACTATGTTCATAGCAGCCTTATTTATAATAGCCAGAAACTGGAAAGAACCCAGATGCCCTTCAACAGAGAAATGGATACAGAAAATGTGGTACATCTACACAATGGAATATTACTCAGCTATCAAAAACAATGACTTTATGAAATTCGTGGGCAAATGGTGGGGAACTGGAAAATATCATCCTGAGTGAGCTAACCCAATCACAGAAAGACATACATGGTATGCACTCATTGATAAGTGGCTATTAGCCCAAATGCTTGAATTACCCTAGATGCCTAGAACAAATGAAACTCAAGACGGATGATCAAAATGTGAATGCTTCACTCCTTCTTTAAAAGGGGAACAAGAATATCCTTGGCAGGGAATAGGGAGGCAAAGTTTAGAACAGAGGCAGAAGGAACACTCATTCAGAGCCTGCCCCACATGTGGGCCATACATATACAGCCACCCAATTAGACAAGATGGATGAAGCAAAGAAGTGCAGGCCGACAGGAACCGGACGTAGATCTCTCCTGAGAGACACACCCAGAATACAGCAAATTCATAGGCGAATGCCAGCAGCAAACCACTGAACTGAGAATAGGACCCCCGTTGAAGGAATCAGAGAAAGGACTGGAAGAGCTCGAAGGGGCTCGAGACCCCATGGGCTCCAACCTCATAGGTAGCAATGAATAGCCTAGTAAGAGCACCAGTGGAAGGGGAAACCCTTGGTCCTGCCAAGACTGAACACTTAGTGAACGTGATTGTTGTGGGGAGGGTGGTAATGGGGGGAGGATGGGGAGGGGAAGCCTATATAGAAGGGGAGGGGAGGGGGAGGGGCTATGGGGATGTTGGCCCGGAAACCGGGAAGGGGAATAACAATCGAAATGTACAGAAGAAATACTCAAGTTAATAAAGATTTAAAAAAAAAAAAAGAGTTCCACCACAGCCAGGGTTACACAGAAAAAAAGAAAAGGAAAAGTAGGAGAGGATTACTTTATCTAGCATCACTGGGAGGGGGGAGCTGCTTGGTCCTGTGGAGACTCGATCACCCAGGGTCGGGGAATGCTAGGGTGCTGAGGCAGGACCACCTCACAGAGGCAGGAGGAGGGGGAGGGGATGGGGACTTGTGGAGGGAAAACTGGGAAGGGGGATACCATTTGAAATCTAAATAAATAAAATAACCAATAAAAAATGAAAACAAAACAAAAACAAGCAAAGATTCCTAACATCACAATACAAAAAGTCAGATTCAGATCATGTCTGCCCCTGTGAACAATGCAGAGACCCTGAACAATGCAGCTTGTATTAGACTTGTGCCTAAGTTCAGATACTGGAGCTCACCCGCACTGCTGTAGCCCTCTTGCCTGTCCTGCTCCAGGATGGTTTCTCCTGTGTCGTCACATGGCTGGGACACTTTCATGATGAAACCTTTGCTTCTCCTCCTCTCCATCACTTTCAGTTTTCTTCCCTTCTCCATCTCTACAGCTTAAGTGCCACAGTTTGGTTCACCACTGCCTTACTTTCCTAGGTGTGATCCCGGAATGCTGTCATGGCAACTGTAAATGTTCACCTTCCTTTTGTCTGCCCCTGCCTGTATCTGAGCTGCTGGTCACACACAGTGGACATGTATGACAATGTCTGGAACTAGGACAGCTGGATCATTCAACTAAAAGAAATTTCAACACAATAACTGACCACGTAAAACACTGTACCAAGTATTTAGAGTGTGTCTCCTCCTGAGCACATACAGGACCACCCAAGGAGGAAAGTCAACCTACTCAACCAACAGTACTGGATAAACTCAAACCACACACACACACACACACACACACACACACACACACACCACACCATACACCACACACACCATACCACACATACCACACCACACACACCACACCACACACACCACACCACACACACCACACCACACACACCACACCACACACACACACACACACACACCACACACCACACACCACACACCACACAACATACACCACACACACACACCACACACCATACACCACACACACACACAACACACACACCACACACACCACAACACACATACCACACCACACACACCACACCACACACACACACACACACCATACCACACACACACACACACCACACCATACACACACCACACACCATACACCACACACACACACCACACACACACACACACATCACACACCACACACCACACACACACCACACACACACCAAACACCACACACACACACACACACGCACACACGCACACACGCACACACACCAAACACCACACACACACACATACCACACCACGTACACACACACCACACACACACACACACACACTACACACACACCAAACACCACACACACATACACATGTCAAGTGAAGGAGCTCAAAGCATCCTGAGCATCCTTTGACTGAGGGTCAAAGATGATGGCTCAGTGGTTAAGACTGCTGACTGCTCTTTCAGAGGACTCGAATTCAGTTCCCAGCTCTCAGATGATGGCTCACAATCAACTTTATCTCCTGTCCTGGGGGATCTGATCCCCTTTGGCCACTGTGGACACTCCACTCATACACAGACATACATTCAGGCAAACAAGTAAAATGGAACTCTCACCCAACTCAGAATTGATCTATGGTCTAAACTTAGGAACCCCAAACTGAAAAAAAAAAAAATTCTTAGAAAAAAAAAAGTAGAGTAAATCATCCCAACATTGGTTTGGGCAGTGATTTTTATAATGGCTATGATATCAAGTCCCAGATGAAAGAAAGAGAAAGGAAGAGAGAAGAGAAGGTGGAAGAGGAAGGGTGAAGGGGGAGAAGAAAATGGAAAGGAATGGGGTAGGAGAGAAAGGGAAAAGAGGGAAATCAGGGTGGGGAAGGAGAGAAAAGGTGGACTTCATGAACATCTAAAAACTCTGTGTATCAAAAGGCACAGGAATTGGTGCCTAGACCATGCTTCATCAGAGAGGTTTCATTCAGCAACCAAGGGAAAGAGGAGCAGAGAGTATAGGAGTTAGAGGTGTCAAGGACACCCCAAGAAAACCCCACAGATTCAACTAACCTAGGCTCACAGAGGCTCACAGACACTGAAGCGAACAGGAGCCAGAGAGGACTGACCTAGCCCTCTGCATACAGGTTACAGTTGTGTCGCTTGTGGGATGCCTAACAGTGAGAGCAGGGACTGTCCCTGACCTTTTCCTCCCACCGGCTTGCCTCTTCTAGCCTTAATGCAAGGAGAGGTGCCCAGTCTTGCTGCAACTTGATATGCCACGTCTAGTGGAAATCCACAGGAGCACTGCTCTTTTCTGAATAGAAGTGGAGGAGGAGTGGATGGGAGAGAAACTGGAATGAAAAGAGGGAAGGGAAGCTGTGGTGGGGATAAAAAAATAACAGTAAATCCAAAAAACCACAAAAATAAAAAGGCAACCTATGAAATGGAGCAAAGTATTTGCAGATCATATATTTGATAGTAGAATGTCCCGAGTGTTCAGAAAACTCCCATAATTCAACAAAACAGCCAAATTAAAGCAGGAGGGAGGACTCAAATAGATAATTTCTCTAAAGAAAATGGCTAGTTGGCATTGGAGAACATTTGGGAAACCTAGATTAAATCCACAGTCAGACACTATTTCACATACACTAGCACGGCAAGAATAAAAATAAACAGTATAGTAATAAAGAGTTCGTGATGGAGAGGGGGAAGGGCACCTTCACCCTGGGGAACGCGCAGTGGTAAACCAGAGACTGAGAGCGAGATCTCCAGTATTCCATGCCTGGATGCCCAAAAGAGTGGAATGGAAGTTCTCCATAATTTATTTTCACACCACGTTCACAGCACCATGTACAACAGCCAAGCCTGTAAGGACATGGGCAGAGGGACGTCTCGTTGAAAGGGTGCGTGTATGGGATGGTGTTAAGGGCTGAGACCACAGTGAGCAGGGATGCACATTCTGGTGAGGGAAGCAAGAACTGTGAAGAATGGTGCCTAGAAAAGCCAGGGCAACAGTTAGTTATTCGATGCACAGGAATGCTGTGGAGACTTTCTGGGACTTTCTATGTTTTGAATCAGGAGTAGAAAGGTTTTCATTATTCTCATGTTGGTTTTAGCCTCTATGTGAGGTTTTTTGTTTTGTTTTTGTTGTTGATCTTTTCAAATGAAAAGGGACTTAACATAAAAAGGAATGGATTAGTGCTATGGAAAATAGTCTGGTAATTCTTCACAAATTTCGACACAAAATTCTCGAATGATCCAGCAATTGTGGTTTCACCAGATGGTTCATCAGGTAACAGAGCTTCCTGTCAAGGCTGAGGGACCTAAGATCAATCCCCTCAGGACCCATATGGAAAAAATATGGGACCCACAGGTTATCTATCCTCTGGCATCTCCAGTCACCCAACAGCATCCACTTGCACACATGTGTGGGTGCATGCACATACGCACACCCTCACACGAGCTGTCAAAAGGCAGGAAATCCTCATACTTGCTAGACCATGGATGGCCCGTGGAAACATTTTACTAAATAAAAGCAGGCTAGTTTGCAGGCAGAAAAATACCAAACTACTTCACTTGTAAACGTTAGTTGGTCAAAAGTCTCAACAGAAAGTCGGATGTCGGTTGCCAGGGGTTACGGTTCGTTCAAGTGGGCTCTGGCAGTGGCTGTGGTTACAGAGTGTGAACAAAATCAATTGAACATTTTCAGTGTTTAAAACTGTGTTTAAGGAAAAAAACTGCACTGTATATAAATGTAAGGGTTTGTGTTTTTTTTTTTGAAAAATATTAAATTTTCCAGTGCCAATTAAGTTACTCCAAAACAAGCTAATACAAAGCCTTCTCCATAATCGCACGGTGCCATCTTTTGACAGAATGGTTGTATAAATGAAGCACAGACGTGGGACATTATGATAGAGGAGAACCCAGGCGTCCCAATGGAAGACATCTGGGGGCCTCAGGTAAGAAAAGGACTAAATTTGGTGTTCGAGATTAGCAAAAGCTTGAGTGTATCAAATGACTACTATGTGTAAAAATACGGAAACCGAGCCTTTTAATAGACTCATGGTCTTATGGTGCTGGAGAGAGCACACGCTGCCCTTACAGAGTCCGTGTTCTGTTCCCAGATCCGTGTCACGTGGCTCTTAACCGAGTGTAACTTCAGCTTCAGGGATCCAGTGCCCTCCTTCAGCCTCCTCCAGTTATACACAGACACAAAGACACGTAGAGTTCAACCTAAAATTCAGTCTGAGATAAACAAAAATAAATCAAACACAAGCTCCAAGAGTGAAGAGGGCTTTGTTCCTTCTGCTCACTGCTATATTCCCAGCACCCAACTCATCGTAGCACTTACAGAGCTAACTAATAAACTATGGCTCATCGCCACTAATAAGGAACACTTATTACTTAAAATCACAAGGAATTAATGTAGCAGTGGATTCAGTTCCAAAAGAACTTGCCTTCCTGGTTCTTTCTGTTGTTTTTCACAGGCACCCAAGGGTCTGGGTTGGGCAAACAAATGCCACAGAGAGCATCATTGACTCTGTGGTGCTCTTCGGCAAGGAGATGCATCCAGCAGTGAGTAGCTGGAAGGTTGACAGTCATGAAATGAGGCTGAACCGGCATGAATAGTCTAGTCTTTCCAGGCTTAGAAGACACCAGGAATGACTTATCCTCCAGGAAGCTTGTTGGAATAGACAACTTGGTCCCATCCGAGTTTCTGATTCAGTAAATCTCAAGCAGGGTCAACATTCTTTTCTGACCCCGCTTCTCCCTTTCCTGCCTCACCACCCCACTCTCTTCCCTGCCCTTCTTCTTCTTCCTGCCTTTCTGTTCCTTTCTTTTCCCAGCACTGGAGATAACGTCCAGAGCATTGTGTAAGCTATGTAAGTGTCTGCATGACAATCCAGCTCCTAAATTCATATTTCTAAAAGTTCCCAGATGCAGCTGACATTGCTGACCGTGGGCCTTTGGGCCTATACCTGGGAAACCAGGGAAGTAGCTTACAATTAGCAAAGATTCTAGAAGGAACATGCCAGGCCTTCAATCCTCATCCCACCTTCCGAGAAGGACAGCACAAGACAGTTCTGCTTCTAAGAAGTAGCTCTCAACCTCTAAGTTCTCAAAGAAAAATGTCTGAGAGCAAAAACGGCATTTTTTGTAGGTTCTCGGAGTTGGTGTTGGAACAGATAGGGACAGGACGGGCGCTGCATGGCTGGCTAACTTTCCTGTGATCCAATATGGGGTTTGAGTCTTTGAACGTGACCAAGAGTCTAGACAGAGCAGTCCTTGGCTAGGAACAGAGTGAGCTCATGAGTCTATGGGAGATTTGTTTGGTTGAAGACTAGGTAGCTGATGAAGTGATGGCTCACAAATGAAAAGGAGGGAAAAAAAATACTTGACCTGGCAGCCCAACAGTATGGCAGGAAACGTCGCATGTGACCAGGAGGAGCAGCCGTTGGTCAATATCATCCCTGGAATTAAAAAAAGAATAACAAAGGAGAAAATTAGAAAGAACAAACATATTCCAATGTCTCTGTATAAAAATGCACAGTGTTACCAGCAAAGAAATCCTAATGCCCAGGTCCATTCCGTGGTAATGGGCAGATATCCAGTTCCCACGTGTAATGTAACTGTCTCCTTTTCTTTTAATCAAGTTCATGGCTCCATGTATTAACCAACTCGGTAAACAATACTTCTCATAGCCCAGTGTTGACCCAGGAAATATTTTGTATTTTCTTTTACAGAGAAAGGGTCTCTCTCCATAGCCCTGGCTGTCCTGGAACCACCTACATAGACCAGGCTGACTTCAAACTCAAAGATGTATCTGCCTCTGCCTCCCAAATGCTGGCATTAAAACGTGTGCCACCACACCACCCAGCATAGTGCGCATTTTCAAGTTGGTTTTACTGAAAGATCCATGAGCCATTTATGCATTCTTCAGTCAGGTACCCAAACACGGTTGGGTACCTATAGCAGACATACAGTGTCAGAGAGGTGAACAGAGATGAGAAATGGGAGAAGGCAAGGATTCTCCCTGCTATGCTTGTGTTTTATCATGAGGTGTTGTAATACTTTATTAACATGTGCTTCATGTGAAACAATCGCATAGCATACCTTTAATACCTAGTACATTGAAGATAGACTATACCCATGGTAGCATTGCATTAAAAGGCCTCAAATTGTAGGGGAAATAAAGAAATCAAGAAGTAAACAACACTGATATATCCAGTGCCACCTACCATCCATACCACTATACCTACCCCAAACCCTATTCCATTTTACCTCTACCCCTGCGCCAACACTTACCCTTACCCCAGCCACTTCACCCCAACCTACACTTACTCACACCCTTACTCTTCCCCTCACTTTATACATAAACACACCTCTTACGTTAACCTCCTCCCTACCCCTACCCTTACTATTCAATGGCTACGGACAGAATTTGGCTTCATTAAGCATCCGTGATCGGTGATAAGTAGATGTTACAGGACAGATGGAAAGACCCAAAGAAACTCGCCGGGTTCGGTACAGTTGTGGGCAACAGTCTTTCAAGTAGGTGAAGTCCCATCCATCTCCAGAGGAGCCCAGTAGTCTCTCTCCAAGGGCAATCTTACCCACATAGGATTAGAGCCACCTTGTACATGGGCTGGGTAGATCTCTGCCTTGCTACTAAGGCTATGTCCATAGCAAACTTACACAGGGTTACCATTCTCAGCCTTAATCCCTTCTGAAAGCTAAACTAAGCTCCTAGTTCCACACTCTTACTTAACATCCCAGTTTTCACCAAGCTAAGACTATCTTGGTCTATGTGAGGGATCCCCCAGAAACTCCTCTCGGAACCATGGGCGAGGGCTGGTAGGGGATATGCCAGGCATTCTCTGGTACGGCAGTGGCAGAGTAGAAAGGTGTAGCCATCACGTGATGTTTCCAAAACAAATATATGATAAGCTGGGGCTATTGAGAAAGGTCAGCAGATAGAAGCACTGGCTACTCTTAGCAGAAGACCTGGTTTTGGTTCCCAGCATCCATAAGGTAGCTCACAAGCACCTGTTAATGTCACTTCCTGGGGTTCTGATGCCCTTTTCTGACCTGCACAGGTAGGGTGTGTAGGTGGTGAACTTGAATACAGACCAAAATAAAAAAATACTCATACACATAAAATTCTCATACATCATATGAATCAGATTTTATTAAAGTGTGGGAATAAACTTTTTTTTGTCTTTGCTTGTGCTCAGAACTATAGGCCTTGTTTTTCTTATGCTATTGGGACGCCAGGAGACCTAAGTCAACCATACGAGATTATAAACTATTCTAATAAAAACGCCTTAAAATGGTCCTCATCATATGCCGCAATGTATGTGTATCGCTTGAAGGTCTTGGATCCAAACTATAGGTAAGAATAAAATTGTAAGTAAGATTAAAATGATATTTTCCCCTTTAAAAATAGTATTTTTTGTCTTTTTGGTTTAATTTGATACCATCTAAATATCTAATTTTGTTATTCCTGTTATTTATAAGTTTACTTTCCATTTTGTAGCAATCATAGCAAACATGCTATAGAAGCAGGTTATTAGATCACTCAGTTTGAAATTTTGTTCTGGTATTGTGTGTGTCCCCTTGACATCCATATTGGCTGCTTTTCCCGCTGACCGAACACCTGACCAGAAACACATAAAGGGTGAAGGATGGGTTATGGCTCAAAGTCTGAGAGGAAAATCTACCATGGTAGAAACAGCATAGTGCGAGGAGAGCCAGGCGGCTGGCGAAGAGCCCCAGTCAGGAGGCACAGAGCAACAGAGGTCAGGTTCAATTCTTTCCCCCTCACAGACCCCGGTCCAGGCTACTGTGTGATCCATGCTTAGTGTGAGTCTTTCTCAGTCAGACACTTCTGGAAACAGCCTCCTGTGTAGTCCCAGAAGGTGTGTTTCCATGGTGTCTCAAAATCCGGTCAGACTGACACGGCCCAGGGTGCCATCCTAGCACTATAAGAGAACAGAGCAAATGGAAGCCCAGGAGCCCATGTGCTTGGCCCTGGAGGAGACACATTTAAAAAATACAATGTGGACAGGATCAGTCAGTCATGATTGAATGGGAGTCTATCAATGTGACATTATCTTTTGAGTTAATGCTTCCCTTGGTTACCTGGCAAACAAACGTTAACTGACTGCCTTGCTCCTCCTTCACAAAGATGTGTCTTTTGGTATGCTAAAAAGTTCACTGATGCCTGGAAGCACTTAGGTAGTTTTGGAATGCAGACTGATTGATGGAAAGACCAAAGCAAAACTAAGATTTATGATTTTCCTATACCCATAAGCCTCCAGTGTATTTCCAAGGAGGCTGGGAGTTCCTAAGATCAACAGAGAGGATTTCCTTCTGAAAGAGTTCTGAGTGCTGCACATCTCCTAGCCCCGCCCACAGGGATAAGAATACTTCCTTGAAAGGGAGGAGAAGCCTTAGGGAAAAGAGCCTCTCCGCTCACAGGTGATAGGCGGCTTCACTGATGCACAGCGATGGGTAGGCTAAAGAGTGATGCCATCGCAGAAAGGGACTCTTGCCAATGTCAAGAGAAAATGTCCAGACAGTTCCAACGGCAGTACAAACCAGTCATCCCAGCTACTCAGAGGACCCGAGTCCATAGATCTCTCGATCCCAGGAGCTCAAGACCAGTCTGGAAGAGATTCTCAAAAATAACAAACATATAAGGAAACCAGGCTTCGAGGGTGAAATAATCCCAAAGAAAAGGGTGTGTGTGAAAGCCACAAGGGGTCCAGGCCGTGAGAAATGACCGAGAGCCAGTCAACAGGGAAAGTGGCCTGCATCCTGGAAGGTCCTAGGGGAGCGGCAAGGAGATGGTGTGCGTAACACACTCAGTCCATGTAGTGGGTGCTGAGAGCTAATATTTGGACAATCAGCGTGTAGGATTCTCAACTATTAAAATGGCCATGTCCACTTTTTAACACATTTTCATTCATTCTTAATAATTTCATAGATGTATACAATGGATTTTGATCATATTCATCCCTAATTCCTTCGAGATCCAACCCCTGCTTTCTTCCCAGACCCTGCTTCAAGGTCATGTCTTTGGTTTTTTTCCTTATGTGGCCCACTGATTCCATACTCACGGGTATGGGGCTATCCACTGGCCTGTAGTTAACCAACAGGAGCCACACCGTTAAAGGAAAATGTCCCTACTTCCCTCGTAAGCCAGCTACTGTCCATCGTTTCTCCCCTCCTCTCTTCATACTGAAATGTTGATTGGCTTGGTCTTGTACAGATCTTATGCAGGCAGCCATGGCCGCTGTGAGTTCTTAAGTATAGCAGGCCTGTTGTGACTATAGTACTTCCTGCCTTCTGACTCTTCCCCTCCTCAGCAGTCTCTGGATTTGGGGGGAAGGAGTATGATATAGATGTCCTATTTGTGGCTGACAGTTAACCTGCAGACAGTTTTCTTCACTGTGACAATAAGTTTCTCTATTAACTATCATCCACCGCACAAACAAACATCTGGGATCTAATCTATGGGAATAGATACACAATTTAGAAGGCAATCAGTACTGTGTCCATTCAGCAAGATAATAATAGTAAGACGTTCACGCCTTGGATGGATAAGTTCCCCTACCAGAAGTTCTTGGCCAGATTAACAATACCAGACACCATTTCATCTTGTGGCATGGGCCTAAAAGTACAGAGGGACCACTAGTGGGAGGCAGGGTGGGGTGGGGGAGGTCTTCGTGAAGGTGGGATAATAGAACCCAGGAGATAGAAAGGGAAAAGGAGAAGGAGTTTTAAATGAGGCAAGGATAGAAGGAACAAGACCGAAGAGGTGAGGAAAGCGATAACACTGAGATTTTGAAAAGGCCATATAAAAATATATATCGAGATATATTTGTATAATAAATTCATACAACCATATACTTATATTAAAATTATAAAATATAAAATTATATAATAATTTATATAATATCTTAAGTTAGTATATACAAATATGTTACACATATAAATATGTGTGTTGGGCTGGAGAGATGGCTCAGTGGTTAAGAACACCCGACTGTTCTTCCAGAGGTCATGAGTTCAATTCCCAGCAACCACATGGTGGCTCACAACCATCTGTAAAGAGATCCGATGCCCTCTTCTGGTGTATCTGAAGACAGCTACAGTGTACTTATATATAATAAATAAAATAAATCTTTAAAAAAAATAAATATGTGTGTTTATATTTATAAACACATATGTGAGTTTTATTGGAGTTGCCTCTATTCAGGGTATAATGCTCCTTAAAGAAGCCATAGTGGCCCAATAAAAAGCCCAATCCTAGGTGTTGAATATCTCTCCTTGAGTTGAAAGGTCAGGGATGACCTAGAGACCTCAAGGAAGTACAACCTGTTGTCACTGATTTTTGTTACCCAGAAGAACTGGATAACTAGACCGTAAAGCTGAGGACACCACACACTTTGACAGGACACAGAGAAACCAAATTGGTACTGACCAGGAAGCTTCCTCCCTGTTGGGTGACTTTCGTATCACTGGAAGATGCTATACGGGCTGCTTGCCACAAAGTCATCACTGCACCAAACCAACTGTGAACCCTGTGAGATTCAACCAGTGGCCTGACAAGATAGGCCCATGAGGGGACACTATTGGCATGGGTGCCATGGGGGTCAGCTACCTAAAGTTTTGATCTTCTGTTCTTACGTGTCTACAATCCTGGATAAGTTTGGAAAAAGAAAGTAGAAAAGTAAGTTTAGTGATATAAATGGGTGTGACAGACTGGCAATCAGAGATTAGATCAGACAGACAAACGATGGCTGTGAGTGGTAAAACCCTAGAAGATGATGGGGGTATGTATCTGAATTTAGTTCTAATTCCAGATGAAAAAGAAAATGAAGCCAACTCTCACTAGATATGAGCCCGGATTCCTGGTTAGCTGAGTGTTCACCAGAGATAGTGCTGTAGCTAAAACTTTAGTTTGAAATAGTCCCAGTCTGTTTATGCCTCCCACATGCTCAGCAGAAACAAATGAAGAGTAGGGCTGGAAGAATTCACTTTAAATGTAAACACACACAGACACACAGACACAGACACAGACACAGACACAGACACACACACACACACACACACACACACACACACACACACACACTGAAACATTCTAACAAATAAACCAGACAGGAAAAGAAGCCATAGACAAGGAACAAGAACCAATAGAAATAACTACCTATAAAACGAGCCCCTGAAGCCCGTCCAGTGTTAAACCTGTTAGACACAAAATACAAAATGCATGTGCTTGTGTCTTAGTCAGCGTTCTATTGCTGTGAAGAGACCCCACAGCACCTCTTTAACTGGGGCTTGCTTACAGTTTCCAAGGTTCAGTTCATTGTCATCATGATGGGGAACATGGTGGCACAAGGACAGACATGGTGCTAGAGAAAGAGCTGAGAATTGTCCATCCAGGTCTGCAGGCAGCAGGTAGTAAGCCTCGGGGCCTGGCTTGGGCTTCTGAAACCTCAAAACCCACACCCCAGTGACACACTTCCTCCAAAAAGGGAACCCCTCTTGACCCTTTCAAATAGTGCCACTCCCTGGTGACCTGGTGTCCAATCTCTGAGCCTCCGGGGCCATTCTTATTCAGCTTGAATGTTGGCTTTTTTTTTTCAAAGAAGCAATGAAAGGAGGACATATTGGCCCAGCTGTCTGCCAGCAGAACGTGTGTATATGCACATGATAGAATTTTATCCAGTCTCAGAAAGAGCAAAATTAATATTATTTTCAGGAAAGTGAAGAGAACCAATGAGTGTCATTCTCTGTGAAATAAGTCACACTGAGAAAGATAGATAGCCCATGTTTTCTCTTATAGACCAAGTCTAGACTTCAGAAAACGTCACAAAAATAGGAGTGGGGCCATTTGGAGTGGAGAGCAGGGAATAGGGACAGTTGGCGATTGGTAGGTCCTTCATTGTATTCGTGGATGGAACGGCCATGCTAAAACACGATGACTACAAGACTATAAAGAGAATAAATGAGTGCTGGGGAGGAACCGAGAGTTTCTAATCATCGCAGTCCATACTATCATCACTCCCTTGCCCCAAACCTCTCAACTTCCAAGGAACCACAAAGATAATTCATTTCATGAGAACGTAATTATACTTTTTTTTAAATTTATTTAATACTTAATAATAATTCTTTGGTTTCCGGACAAATATCCCCCTCCCCCTCCCCTTCCTTATGGGTGTTCCCCTCCCAACCCTCCCCCCATTGCCGCCCTCCCCCCACCAGTCTAGTTCACTGGGGGTTCAGTCTTAGCAGGACCCAGGGCTTCCCCTTCCACTGGTGCTCTTACTAGGATATTCATTGCTACCTATGAGGTCAGAGTCCAGGGTCAGTCCATGTATAGTCTTTAGGTAGTGGCTTAGTCCCTGGAAGCTCTGGTTGCTTGGCATTGTTGTACATATGGGGTCTCGAGCCCCTTCAAGCTCTTCCAGTTCTTTCTCTGATTCCTTCAACGGGGGTCCTATTCTCAGTTCAGTGGTATGCTGCTGGTATTCGCCTCTGTATTTGCTGTATTCTGGCTGTGTCTCTCAGGAGCGATCTACATCCGGCTCCTGTCGGTCTGCACTTCTTTGCTTCATCCATCTTGTCTAATTGGGTGGCTGTATATATATGGGCCACATGTGCGGCAGGCTCTGAATGGGTGTTCCTTCAGTCTCTGTTTTAATCTTTGCCTCTCTCTTCCCTGCCAAGGGTATTCTTGTTCCCCTTTTAGAGAAGGAGTGAAGCATTCACATTTTGATCATTCGTCTTGAGTTTCATTTGTTCTAGGCATCTAGGGTAATTCAAGCATTTGGGCTAATAGCCACTTATCAGTGAGTGCATACCATGTATGTCTTTCTGTGTTTGGGTTAGCTCACTCAGGATGATATTTTCCAGTTCCAACCATTTGCCTACGAATTTCATAAACTCGTTGTTTTTGATAGCTGAGTAATATTCCATTGTGTAGATGTACCACATTTTCTGTATACATTCCTCTGTTGAAGGGCATCTGGGTTCTTTCCAGCTTCTGGCTATTATAAATAAGGCTGCGATGAACATAGTGGAGCACGTGTCTTTTTTATATGTTGGGGCATCTTTTGGGTATATGTCCAAGAGAGGTATAGCTGGATCCTCAGGCAGTTCAATGTCCAATTTTCTGAGGAACCTCCAGACTGATTTCCAGAATGGTTGTACCAGTCTGCAATCCCACCAACAATGGAGGAGTGTTCCTCTTTCTCCGCATCCTCGCCAGCATCTGCTGTCACCTGAGTTTTTGATCTTAGCCATTCTCACTGGTGTGAGGTGAAATCTCAGGGTTGTTTTGATTTGCATTTCCCTTATGACTAAAGATGTTGAACATTTCTTTAGGTGTTTCTCAGCCATTCGGCATTCCTCAGCTGTGAATTCTTTGTTTAGCTCTGAACCCCATTTTTAATAGGGTTATTTGTCTCCCTGCGGTCTAACTTCTTGAGTTCTTTGTATATTTTGGATATAAGGCCTCTATCTGTTGTAGGATTGGTAAAGATCTTTTCCCAATCTGTTGGTTGCCAATTTGTCCTAACCACAGTGTCCTTTGCCTTACAGAAGCTTTGCAGTTTTTTGTCGATTTGTCGATTCTTGATCTTAGAGCATAAGCCATTGGTGTTTTGTTCAGGAAATTTTTTCCAGTGCCCATGTGTTCCAGATGCTTCCCTAGTTTTTCTTCTATTAGTTTGAGTGTGTCTGGTTTGATGTGGAGGTCCTTGATCCACTTGGACTTAAGCTTTGTACAGGGTGATAAGCATGGATCGATCTGCATTCTTCTACATGTTGACCTCCAGTTGAACCAGCACCATTTGCTGAAAATGCTATCTTTTTTCCATTGGATGGTTTTGGCTCCTTTGTCAAAAATCAAGTGCCCATAGGTATGTGGGTTCATTTCTCGGTCTTCAATTCTATTCCATTGGTCTATCTGTCTGTCTCTGTACCAATACCATGCAGTTTTTATCACTATTGCTCTGTAATACTGCTTGAATTCAGGGATAGTGATTCCCCCTGAAGTCCTTTTATTGTTGAGGATAGTTTTAGCTATCCTGGGTTTTTTGTTATTCCAGATGAATTTGCAAATTGTTCTGTCTAACTCTTTGAAGAATTGGATTGGTATTTTGATGGGGATTGCATTGAATCTGTAGATCGCTTTTGGTAGGATGGCCATTTTTACTATATTAATCCTGCCAATACATGAGCATGGGAGATCTTTCCATCTTCCGAGGTCTTCTTCAATTTCTTTCTTCAGAGTCTTGAAGTTCTTATCATACAGATCTTTTATTTGCTTGGTTAAAGTCACACCGAGGTACTTTATATTATTTGGGTCTATTATGAAGGGTGTCGTTTCCCTAATTTCTTTCTCGGCTTGTTTCTCTTTTGTGTAGAGGAAGGCTACTGATTTATTTGAGTTAATTTTATACCCAGCCACTTTGCTGAAGTTGTTTATCAGGTTTAGTAGTTCTCTGGTGGAACTTTTGGGATCACTTAAATAAACTATCATATCATCTGCAAATAGTGATATTTTGACTTCTTCTTTTCCGATCTGTATCCCCTTGATCTCCTTTTGTTGTCTGATTGCTCTGGCTAGAACTTCAAGAACTATATTGAATAAGTAGGGAGAGAGTGGGCAGCCTTGTCTAGTCCCTGATTTTAGTGGGATTGCTTCAAGTTTCTCTCCATTTAGTTTAATGTTAGCAACTGGTTTGCTGTATATGGCTTTTACTAGGTTTAGGTATGGGCCTTGAATTCCTATTCTTTCCAGGACTTTTATCATGAAGGGGTGTTGAATTTTGTCAAATGCTTTCTCAGCATCTAATGAAATGATCATGTGGTTTTGTTCTTTCAGTTTGTTTATATAATGGATCACGTTGATGGTTTTCCATATATTAAACCATCCCTGCATGCCTGGGATGAAGCCTACTTGATCATGGTGGATGATTGTTTTGATGTGCTCTTGGATTCGGTTTGCCAGAATTTTATTGAGTATTTTTGCGTCGATATTCATAAGGGAAATTGGTCTGAAGTTCTCTTTCTTTGTTGTGTCTTTGTGTGGTTTAGGTATAAGAGTAATTGTGGCTTCATAGAAGGAATTCGGAAGTGATCCATCTGTTTCAATTTTGTGGAATAGTTTGGATAATATTGGTATGAGGTCTTCTATGAAGGTTTGATAGAATTCTGCACTAAACCCATCTGGACCTGGGCTCTTTTTGGTTGGGAGACCTTTAATGACTGCTTCTATTTCATTAGGAGTTATGGGGTTGTTTAACTGGTTTATCTGTTCCTGATTTAACTTCGGTACCTGATATTTGTCTAGGAAATTGTCCATTTCCTGTAGATTTTCAAGTTTTGTTGAATATAGGCTTTTATAGTAAGATCTGATGATATTTTGAATTTCCTCTGAATCCGTAGTTATGTCTCCCTTTTCATTTCTGATTTTGTTAATTTGGACACACTCTCTGGGTCCTCTTGTTAGTCTGGCTAAGGGTTTATCTATCTTGTTGATTTTCTCAAAGAACCAACTTTTGGTTCTGTTGATTCTTTCTATGGTCCTTTTTGTTTCTACTTGGTTGATTTCAGCTCTGAGTTTGATTATTTCCTGCCTTCTACTCCTCCTGGGTGTATTTGCTTCTTTTTGCTCTAGAGCTTTTAGGTGTGCTGTCAAGCTGCTGACATATGCTCTTTCCTCTTTCTTTCCGCAGGCACACAGCGCTATGAGTTTTCCTCTTAGCACAGCTTTCATTGTGTCCCATAAGTTTGGGTATGTTGTACCTTCATTTTCATTAAATTCTAAAAAGTTTTTAATTTCTTTCTTTATTTCTTCCTTGACTAGGTTATCATTGAGTAGAGCATTGTTCAATTTCCACGTATATGTGGGCATTCTTCCCTTATTGTTATTGAAGACCAGTTTTAGGCCGTGGTGGTCTGATAGCACACATGGGATTATTTCTATCTTTCTGTACCTGTTGAGGCCCGTTTTTTGACCAACTATATGGTCAATTTTGGAGAAAGTACCATGAGGAGCTGAGAAGAAGGTATATCCTTTTGCTTTAGGATAGAATGTTCTATAAATATCTGTTAAGTCCATTTGGCTCATGACTTCTCTTAGTCTGTCTACGTCTCTGTGTAATTTCTGTTTCCATGATCTGTCCATTGATGAGAGTGGGGTGTAGAAATCTCCCACTATTATTGTGTGAGGTGCAATGTGTGTTTTGAGCTTTAGTAAGGTTTCTTTTACGTATGTAGGTGCCCTTGTATTTGGGGCATAGATATTTAGGATTGAGAGTTCATCTTGGTGGATTTTTCCTTTGATGAATATGAAGTGTCCTTCCTTATCTTTTTTGATGACTTTTAATTGAAAATTGTTTTTATTTGATATTAGAATGGCTACTCCAGCTTGCTTCTTCTGACCATTTGCTTGGAAAGTTGTTTTCCAGCCTTTCACTCTGAGGTAGTGTCTGTCTTTGTCTCTGAGGTGTGTTTCCTGTAGGCAGCAGAATGCAGGGTCCTCGTTGCGTATCCAGTTTGTTAATCTATGTCTTTTTATTGGGGAGTTGAGGCCATTGATGTTGAGAGATATTAAGGAATAGTGATTATTGCTTCCTGTTATATTCGTATTTGGATGTGAGGTTATGTTTGTGTGCTTTTCTTCTCTTTGTTTTGTTGCCAAGACGATTAGTTTCTTGCTTCTTCTAGGGTATAGCTTGCCTCCTTATGTTGGGCTTTACCCTTTATTATCCTTTGTAGTGCTGGATTTGTAGAAAGATATTGTGTAAATTTGGTTTTGTCATGGAATATCTTGGTTTCTCCATCTATGTTAATTGAGAGTTTTGCAGGATACAGTAACCTGGGCTGGCACTTGTGTTCTCTTAGGGTCTGTATGACATCTGTCCAGGATCTTCTGGCCTTCATAGTTTCTGGCGAAAAGTCTGGTGTGATTCTGATAGGTCTGCCTTTATATGTTACTTGACCTTTTTCCCTTACTGCTTTTAATATTCTTTCTTTATTTTGTTCGTTTGGTGTTTTGACTATTATGTGACGGGAGGTGTTTCTTTTCTGGTCCAATCTATTTGGAGTTCTGTAGGCTTCTTGTATGCCTATGGGTATCTCTTTTTTTAGGTTAGGGAAGTTTTCTTCTATGATTTTGTTGAAGATATTTACTGGTCCTTTGAGCTGGGAGTCTTCACTCTCTTCTATACCTATTATCCTTAGGTTTGATCTTCTCATTGAGTCCTGGATTTCCTGTATGTTTTGGACCAGTAGCTTTTTCCGCTTTACATTATCTTTGACAGTTGAGTCAATGATTTCTAGGGAATCTTCTGCTCCTGAGATTCTCTCTTCCATCTCTTGTATTCTGTTGGTGAGGCTTCTATCTACAGCTCCTTGTCTCTTCTTTTGATTTTCTATATCCAGGGTTGTTTCCATGTGTTCTTTCTTGATTGCTTCTATTTCCATTTTTAATTCCTTCAACTGTTTGATTGTGTTTTCCTGGAATTCTTTCAGGCATTTTTGCGATTCCTCTCTGTAGGCTTCTACTTGTTCTCTAAGGGAGTTCTTCACGTCTTTCTTGAAGTCCTCCAGCATCATGATCAAATATGATTTTGAAACTAGATCTTGCTTTTCTGGTGTGTTTGGATATTCCATGTTTATTTTGGTGGGAGAATTGGGCTCCGATGATGCCATGTAGTCTTGGTTTCTGTTGCTTGGGTTCCTGCGCTTGCCTCTCGCCATCAGATTATCTCTAGTGTTACTTTGTTCTGCTATTTCTGACCGTGGCTAGACTGTCCTATAAGCCTGTGTGTCAGGAGTGCTGTAGACCTGTTTTCCTGTTTTCTTCCAGCCAGTTATGGGGACAGAGTGTTCTGCTTTCGGGCGTGTAGTTTTTCCTCTCTACAGGTCTTCAGCTGTTCCTGTGGGCCTGTGTCTTGAGTTCACCAGGCAGGTCACTTGCAGGGGAAAAGTTGGTCCTACCTGAGGTTCCGAGGCTCAAGTGTGCTCGTGGGGTACTGCCTAAGTCCTCTCCGCGGCGGCAGCAACCGAGGAGATCTGCGCCACTCTTTCTGGGAGCCTCCGTGCACCAGGGTTCCAGATGGTGTTTGGTGTTTTCCTCTGGCGTCTGGATGTGCGCAGAGTGAAGTCTCTTCTGGTTTCCCAGGCGTGTCTGCCTCTCTGTAGTTTTAGCTCTCCCTCCCACGGGATTTGGGTACAGAGAACTGTTTATCCGGTCTGTTTCCTTCAGGTTCCGGCGGTGTCTCAGGCGCAGGGGTCCTGCCGCTCCTGGGCCCTCCCCCTACGGGAACCCAGAGGCCTTATACAGTTTCCTCTTGGGCCAGGGATGTGGGCAGGGGTGGGCAGTGTTGGTGGTCTCCTCCGCTCTGCAGCCTCAGGAGTGCCCACCTGACCAGGCGGTGAGGTCTCTCTCCCATGGGGTTTGGGAGCAGAGAGCTGCTGCGGGCCGGGATCCGCAGGACATAATTATACTTAACAATGCACTTAACCCTCCAAAGCAGAACAAATCAGTCTTAGTGCATCCAGTGCCAAGTCCAATCCCTCAAAAGAACTTTTTGTTTCTCCTTTAATTTTGCCATGATATGTAAGACTTCCCAGTTGTCACCAGTTAGCACTGATGTGCCTAACATATGTCATATACAAGTAGGAGAAATGGAAAAGGGGGAAAATAAAAGATAGTTCAAATATAAATAGCATAGAAGTAGACAGATACTGTAGCTGTTGTTTGAGACAGAGTCTCTCTCTACAGTCCTAGCTGTCCTAGAACTTGCTATGTAGACCAGATTGGCCTTGAACATTTGGAGAAAACTTTTCTTTCTCTCTCCGGAGTGCCGTGATTAAAGGCATATGGTATCTGCAACTCTCTGATAACCTTTCCATTCTGGTTTTATAGCTCTTATTACCATATAACTTATTATCCAGACCAAAGGCTCAAAGAGTTAAACAAAGCTTTATTAGAACAACAGGTGAATATCAAACATGACCTAGGTCACCAGCAACAAGAGAACACCCTATTAATACAAAGGACGCCTTGAAAGGATATCCACTCCTCTGAGAGACCAGTGAACCCCATGCACGTCAGCTCTCTTGCTTTCCAGTCCTTGTTCTTTTATTCTTTGTTATTGGGACAACATGATAAAAATGCCTGGCTCTCAGCACACCTCCATCCAGTGCTTCAGGATGAAGCCAAACAAAACAGGCAAATTCAGACCCAAGCACACCACAGGAAGAAGAGATCACTGTCCTCCACTTGATGACATCAGCCGCCACTGGGGAGATGGCCAGTGCCTCTGGATTCATGCACCTTTGGGGCAAGTCAGCCCAGTACTGATGCTGCAGTGGCAAGAAAAGTCAATGCTTGGTAATGGCAGTCTCCACATCAGCCTGGATAAAGGAAAGCCACAGCAGGCACCATGGCCACACTATTCATGACCCCACCGCATAAGCACTTGGGAGGCTGGCAAAAGGAAGAGCGGTCACCAAAGGAAGAGCCTCTTCTCTGGTGATAAAGTGAATGTGGGTCATGTGACACCTGAACATTTAAATACTCCAGAATCTTGTCGAGGACCCTATCTACATGTGCTCCCTTTAAATTTCTTCTCACCAGTTTCTATTTTGTGCAAATCCTCACCATGTATCTAAGATTCAGTTACTGTCCACTATTACGGCACTGGCCGTTATCCTCTAGATAAAAAAATGAAGAAACATTAACAAGAAGCCCTGTTTGATGGGAGATCTGTTCTCCACAGAATTCACAGCACTCTGCAAATGTCCTCTATTTTTACTCTGCAGTCAGTGGAGCCTCAAAGACCTCCCAATGTCTGAGAACAGAAACCATCAACTCTTGAGTGCATGCAAGACCGTCTTACATCACTTGCACACCAGGACAGAAAGGTCACATCAGGCTTAGATGTCAGAGATAGCACGTGTCTAAGAGTCAGTCAGCAGCCAAGGTTTCAGGATCACCCATCACTATGGGGTCAGGTCGTGGGAGCTTGATCTCAGCACTGTTTGAACCACCGGGGACATAGAGAAAAGTCCTCTGCCCTGAGTTCAAGTCTGGTAGATTTTTAGTTAATATATAATACACAGAACAGTATGTAATGTTATGTAAGTATGTCCATATACCTTAAAATATGTTTATATATTATATACTGTGTATAAATTATGTGCTAATATATAAATATATGAATGTATTATATATATATATATATATATATATATATATATATATATATATCAAAGTGGGTAAATGTAGAACAGTAGCAGCAACAATCAACAGGATGGTCCTTTTATCTGGACATGAGCTGAGGGATATCTTGTGCCCCACATCAGTGTGACTTACCTCTCTTATCCGCTTACCACCACCTGAGCGTACGCCTTACATCATCAGCATAAGGGATTAGCACAACGTCCCATGAGATGCTGTTGGAAAACAAGCTCTCTGGCAGTAGGTTCATAGGGTGGATGTAATCCTGGAAGGTAAAAAAAAAATTCTTTTTCCGCCTATGAGGCTAGTGGAACACTGAGGAGGGAAGCGCCTTTTCAGATGAGCAGCTGCTTACTGGCCACCAGGACTAGAGAACCCTGGAAAGAGCCTGGACTGAGCTCACGAAAACTTCCCGGGTGTCCCAGATTCTCGTGTCTTCTGAGAAGCCAGCCAGACGAGCTTCAGAGAGGCAGTCTAAGCTTTGCAGCTCAGGTTTCTCAGGAAGCACATTTTGTGATGCAAACAGATATGTAGGTTTACTAGGATGGGATCGAAGATAGCTGCCTGTAGAAGGAGGAAGTCAAAATGGAGAGAGGAGGAAGTGGGTAACTCCAGCCCCAGTGAAGCCTTCCGTTGATTTCACAGGGACACTTGAGCAGCGTTGCCTGGCAGAGCTGTTCTGAGAAAGGGACAAGGTCTTCTGGGTCACGGCCTTTGGCATGGACTTTCCACAAGAAGGGGTGACTTTGGCAGAGGGCAGGCCCTGGCAGACTTTGGTTCCCTTATGAGGAAACAGATGCTTCATTCCAGAAAGTAGACCCTTCACGGCACATGCTTGGGGTTGCCCTCATTATGCCTCTTCCCTTCGAGGTCTGTATTTTGGGTTTGCCTTGTTGATTTCCTTTATGTAACTTGGTTTGTTTACTTGTTTGCTGGAACTGAACTGAGGCCTCACATGTGCTAGGTAAATAGTCTCCCACTATTCTACAATCCCAGCCCTGTCATGTCAGCCAAAGAGGGCCCAGCATCAACCATCCATACCCAGTCATTTTCCCTGATGGTAGCCATACTTTCTTCCTCTAATTATAAATCCATTCGGCTTTTGCTTCATCCTAAACAAAATGGAAGAGCCCATTCCTACTGCAGCGTCCCGTTCCTCAGATCTTGGGAGTCCACTTGGCCTCAGACGCTGATGCAAGTCTCAGGGCTGTCACAAACAGTTTCTTTCTGGGCCCTGCCTGAAGGTGAAAGAGAAACACGGACCTAAGAAATTTACCTCAGTAGACCTCCTTTAACAGTCTTTGCATTTTATAATGCAAGACTGATACTGTCAGCCTGAAAGGATCCAGAATCACCAAAGAGATAAGTTCTGGATATGTGTATTAAGAATTTTTTTTTAGATTAGATTATTTGAGGAAGGGAAGACCCACCCTGAAAATGTGGGCTGTACAACTCCATGGACTCTGGTCCACTACTATACACAAACAAAGTGAACTGGCACCAGCACTCATCACTCTCCTCTTCCTCACGTGGGTCAGCTGCGACCACTTGCATGCCTTCCTCTCCCCTGGAGGTATGAGCCAAAGCAAACTCTTTTCTTCCTCGAGTTTTTTTTTGTTTTGTTTTGTTTTTTTCCGGAGCTGGGGACCGAACCCAGGGCCTTGCGCTTCCTAGGTAAGCGCTCTACCACTGAGCTAAATCCCCAGCCCCTCGAGTTGTTTTTAATCAGGAGTTTGACCACAGCAATGCAAGATCTGATCCTTAGCTCCCTCGTCTGGAAGGAAAGGTTCTCGTGAGGACTAACAGAGCATGCATGCATTCCGCACAGCACCAGGCACATAGTAAATGCTCATTTAGCTCAACTTCATTGAACATAAGGCTCCGTATGCAATGGTTGACTGTGTAATCCTTCTGCAGATACGTATGATCATTGTTCAGTATTATTAAAGCCATTATGACTGTTGCCCTGAAAACTACTAGCCAAACTGTGTAATGCTGTGAGGACAGAAGCTCTGGGGAATCTCACAGTAGCCTAAAGGTGCAACAGTGTCCATTATGACGTGTCTACTGTGTTCTCGTCAAGAAAATGACACCTTAATAAGGTTCCATATGATCTGATTATAAGCATAAATATGGATGTTTTAAACACATCTGACTTAATATTTAATATTCTAATTCGCAGCTTCTGTAACCTAACAACGTATTTTGCGATTGAGAGCTTAGGACAGATTCCCAGGTAATGGGCAGTACCTCATGGTGCTGCAGTTTTGTTTATTGTGTTTCCTGTCTTTGCTTTTTTTGAGACAAAATCTGGTAACCCAGGCTGGCCTGGGACCCTTGTTCCCCCCATCTCAACACAGTGCCTGGTAGAAAGAGGGTGAGTTACGCTGATCGTGGTTCAAAAGAGAGCCCTTTGCTTGCTCCCAGAGGAGAAAAATCACACTGAGATAACTGCAGACCCAGAGAAACTAACACTACAACAGTCTGCTCCAAGCAGACACTGAGGCTTCAAATAAAAAACAACCCTTACATTTTTGGATTAGAACATAAGCCCTCTCCAGGGAGGTACCTCCACAGAAAAGAGACCCAAAGTGAAGGGCCCTTAGCAGGGAGTAGGCCCCAGTACCCACATGTTCACACACGCTCACACACACTCAAACATGCTCATCACCAGTGCTGTCACAAATATACTCACACACACATACGCATTCATACACACACATGCTCACACCCACACACTTCCACATATGCATGCTTTCACAATCACAAATGCTCAATCACCACCAGCCATGGAACCAAGCCCTGAGCCTGGAAGGATGGCCAGAGGTGAGAGGATCACTAGAGCCCAGCAGTTGTAGGCCAGCCGGGAAGCACACTAAGGCCACATCTCCCTGTATGTCCCCATCCGTCCCTCTGTATTTGTGTCAGTGAATGGTGACAGTATCTTCATGCTGACCAACCCCAGATTTAGCAGCTCTCCTTATTCTTCTGCAAGACCCTGGAATGCCGCATGTTAATAATTGCCGAGACTTTATTTTTATTTTTATTTTTTAAGACTTACTATCTATAGCTGTCTTCAGACACACCAGAACAGGGCACCAGATCTCAATACAGATGGTTATGGGCCACCACCATGTGGTTGCTGGGATTTGAAGTCAGGACCTTTGGGAGAGCAGTCAGTGCTCCTAACCGCTGAGCCATCTCTCCAGCCCAATTCCAGAGACTTTTGAATACATCCTGGACCTAACCCTTCCCCTCCGTCTTCTCACCCACATCACATAACCTTCTCCCATTCCGTCTCGCTCCCACAAAACCCCCTCCTCTTGCTCTTTGCCTAAACTCCAGCTCTTTTCTTACTGTAAGCTTTTTTCCTCTCGTATGCATGCCCACCTGTTTTAGGTTTTGTTTCTTTGGTTTGTTGGGACTGGGTGTGCTGTATTTGGGGGGAAAGGATTTAGCTGGAGTTTGGCAACTTTGTGGGTTCTTCTACCCTTCTCAACCCCTTTTCTTCCACCCTTTTAACCCCATAACTATATACAAGAGACACGTATGTCTATATATGAAGGATAGAGGATGGTCCTATCTCCTGCTGATCAGGAGCGTTGAGTTCCTTGGGGAAAGTTTGATCTTTGCCATCAGTATTAGTACTGCTAAACTCTCATTCTCCTCCCTCCCTCCCTCCCTCCCTCCCTCCCTTCCTTCCTTCCTTCCTTCCTTCCTTCCTTTCTTTCCTTCTCCTTCTTTTTCCTCTTCTTCCTCTTCCTCCTCCTCCTTTCTTCTTCCCTCCTCCTCCTCTTCCTCCTCTTTTTCGTCTTTGTTAAGGAGTACTCATAGACCAGAACCAACCTACAACCCACACCAACCAGCCTCTCGGGATCCTAGCACTAATACATCCTCTGAAAAGTCCCCAGAGTTCCAAGTGTCCCACAGTCGAAGCTGCTGTGGTCAGTCTGAAGTAGCCCCACATCCCACACCTGGGATTAAAACAAAAGCACAGTTCTATTCCTGTGTTCTTTAAAGAAACCAAAATTCTCACGGCAGAGAGAACAGCGTGTGGAGGGCAAGGGGGTGCCTTTTTCCTTTCCCGTTTTCTCTCAGTGCTGGAGAGCACACTTGGGACCTTATTCCTGGTCGGCAGGATCTGTGCCATTGGACCACATCCCCAGTGCCTTTGCCAGTCGCTCATTTCTAACCACGCTGCCCTGCAGGTTCTAGAGTTCCAGTCACCCTGAACTAGGTTACATTCCAGAACAGCCCAGAAGGACCTCCCAGCTTCTTCATGTGTCCGTGGCCTTGCATACCATCTATTTCCTAAAGCACTGTTCAGCCACAGCCGCCACCTCCTCTCCCGGGCGTCACTCCAAGGGTGGTAAATAGGACGCCCTTCCTTCTCTCCAGTGGGTCATCATACTGGCCTCCCCAGGAAGCCTCGAGCATGTTTAACCACCTGGAGGACCTATGCTAGGGCTTATTCCTCCATTCCCTGCCACCAGCAAGGGAGGTAGCTGTTCTAAGACAGTGCAACTGAGTGGATTAGCAGACAGAGCATGGGCAACGACTTTCTGATGGCTCCTTTGTTGTTTGTATTCCAGATCAAGTATCTACCTGGTAGCTGCCTTGGTATTTGTCCTCATGCTCACATTCATCAGTGTTCTAGTTCTGAGCTATTTCTGGTACTCGAAGATTTATAGGCGGTTTATTATTGAACCACTTCACAAGCCTCCTGGAAAACAGAAGAAGAATTAGGAAACCTGAGAGTCGACTCCGGATACATATATGTAGATAGATAGTAGTATGCATATATGTAAATATATTAAGAATTTACATTTGCCTAATAAGCTCATGCTATTATTTTATTCAATATCTGAAAAAATATAGTTAAATTACTTCTACTAATAGCATACATCACATTACTGTGTTATTTCATTTTAATGATACCATATATACTGTTACATTGCATTTAAAAAATAAACACCTTTGGCTATTATGCTGACTCCTAACAATGAAAGTTTCTGACAGTGAATAAATGTGCCAAATATGATTTTATTGGATCATATGGAACTGTGTATAGTTGTGGTTAATTTATATCTACTCAATAAAAGTAGATTTTTTAAGTCATCTGCTTTTAAGTAGATTTCAGAAGCTTTTCTAGTGGTAGGTTCACATAGGAGATGTAGATGTTATATAGAAAGGGTCATCTTGGGTTAGGTTCACAACTAGAAATATATAAAGGGGCAGCTAATATAAATTTTAATTCTGTTTTAACCTTTGATTTTCAGGTTCAAAATAGGCTTCTTAGTTTATCCAAACTGAATTGAAACTTTAAAAATAATGTTATTTTACATGTATTTGAGTGTGTGTGTGTGTGTGTGTGTGTGTGTGTGTGTGTGTGTGTGATTATGCTTTCTGGAAGTCAGTGCTATTGTGGGCCCTGGGTCTTACTGTACCAATTAAGAATGAAGTAAATGCTAGGAGTTGATGGAAAACACCTTTAATTCCAACACTCAGGAGGCTGAAGCAGGTCAATCTCCATAAGTCCCAGGTCATCCTGGTCTACAAAGTAAGTTCCAGGACACCCAGGGCTACACAGTGAAACTCTGTCTTAAAAAAATCAAAAGAAAGAAGGAGGAGGAGAGGAGGAGAGGGAGAGAGAGAGAGAGAGAGAGAGAGAGAGAGAGAGAGAGAGAGAGGATGGTTTGATTCCCATCCCTCACATAACTCATAGTAACTCCAGTTCCAGGGGATCTGACACCCTCTTCTGGCTGCTATAGGTACTGCATGCATGCGATAACAAAGATACAAGCAGCTAACACTCCCATACATGTAAAATAAAAAATGAAGGGAAATAAAGGACTTTATATTTAAAAAAGGTTTAACCTCATTTCTCATGAGGAGGGCAGAATTCAAAGGCTACATAGAGAAACTCTACTTCCTTTTTTAAATATTATTTTCTTTGTTTTGTGTATTTGGTGTTTTGACTATTACGTGACAGGAGGAGTTTCTTTTCTGGTCCAATCTATTTGGAGTTCTGTAGGCTTCTTGTATGTTTATGGGCATCTCTTTCTTTAGGTCAGGGAAGTTTTCTTCTATGATTTTGTTGAAGATATTCACTGGCCCTTTAAGTTGGGAGTCTTCACTCTCTTCTATTCTTATTGTCCTTAGGTTTGATCTTCTCATTGAATTTCCTGGATGTTTTGGGCTAGGACCTTTTTGCGTTTTATATTATCTTTGATAGCTGTGTCAATGTTTTCTATGATATCTTCTGCCCCTGAGATTCTCTTTCCTATCTCTTGTATTCTGTTGGTGATGCCTGCATCTATGACTCCTGATCTCTTTCCTAGGTTTTCTATGTCCAGGGTTGTCTCCCTTTGTGCTTTCTTTATTGTTTCTATTTCCATTTTTAAATCCTGGATGGTTTTGTTCAATTCCTTCACCTGTTTGATTGTGTTTTCCTATAATTCTTTAAGGGATTTTTGTGTTTCCCCTTTAAGGGCTTCTACTTGTTTACTTGTGTTGTCCTGTTTTTCTTTAAGAGAGTTATTTATGTCCTTCTTAAAGTCCTCTATCATTATCATGAGATGTGATTTTTAAATCCAAATCTTACTTTTCTGGTGCATTTGGATATCCAGTATTTGCTTTGGTAGGAGAACTAGGCCCTGATGATGACAAGTAGTCTTGGTTTCTGTTGCTTAGGTTCCTGTGCTTGCCTCTCGCCATTGGGTTGTCTCTGGTGGTAGCTTGTCTTGCTGTCTCTGACAGTGGCTTGACCCTCCTGTAAGCCTGTGTGTCAGCACTCCTGTAGACCTGTTTTCTTTTAGCCAGATCTGGGAACAGAGAGCTGCTCCTGGGTTTGTGTGACCTGAAGCCTCCAGGCAGGTCCCTTGGAGCAGAAAAGTTGGTCTTACCTCTGCTCTCAGGTATGTAGGTGCTCCTGGCGACTGACTTTCAGCTCTTGTCGAGGCAGAAACCCGAAGTGTCTTGCTCCTGCCTGCTCCTAGGTCCCTGTGCCTAGAGGGCACAGATGGCACTCTACTTTTTCTTTAAAGAATTATTTATTTCATGTATGTGAGTGCACTGTCGCTGTCTTCAGACACACCAGAAGAGGGCATTGGATCCCATTACAGATGTTTGTTATCCACCATGTGGTTGCTGGGAATTGAACTCAAGACCCTCTGGAAGAGCAGCCAGTGCTCTTAACCTCTAAGCCATCTCTCCATCCTCCGAGAAACTCTACTTCTAAACACAACACAACAACAACCCCACTAGCCAAGAGACTTTGAAGCCACCACTGCCTCCAGATACAATAGTGATAACATGAGCAGCTATCATCAAAGACTTTGTCAATCATTTTCCTTTCTATTTGGTAAGATACAAACTGGTGGTTACCACTAGCCTCGCAAGTCACTCCAAAACTAAAGATATCCAGGATAAAGAATATCCCTTGAAATTCCAAGGTGTGCTATCTCTCTTTGCCTGGCTGGCAACTTGGAAATGGAAAATGGGCTATCTCAAGATCTTCTAGTGAAACAGTGTTATTCAATAACCACCACAAACTGATTCAGCCAGTAACGGTTGATCTAGCAGAGCAGGAGCCGTAGCGAGCCAAGAGGAGCATGGGGTGACCTCCCAAATAGTCCCCAGGATTGGTCAGAAAGGAGACCAGTAATTTGGAAGACATCAGTCGTTAGTCTTCGTTTCAGCCACTCCCTTGCTGCGGGTGGTGGAGCATGGGGGAGTGGCGGGGCTTTATATAATCATAGCCAAACACCTGTCAGCAAGTGTCTAAGAAAGGAAACATTTATTTTTACCCCAAGTTTAAGAGGTACAGTCCATACAAACCACAGGAATAGTGTGTTCCCAGCAGTGGGAATGTGAGGTCGCCTCTGCTCCCATCAGAAAAGTCCACTTCCTCCAGCAAGACTCATAAGGGCTCCTCGGCGCTCTAACACAGTGTTTCCAGCTGGGGACCAACTATTCAGGAAAACGAACGTGTGGGAGGCCATTTTCCACTCAAACCATCACACTGTTCGAGGTGGCCAAGGGGACCCCCGCCTTGTGGTAGCCATGCACTTTGGTAGTCTCTCCCTTTGCCTTACTGACAGCATAAGCACTAAAATAAAACAGAAGCAATTCCAGGCCACTTCTGATATGTGGCTTCCTGCTTGGTTGTCCCCTACTGTCTTTTGCAACAGTTCTTCTGGAATAAGCAGCTACCATTTCAGGAGCAGCCTTACAAAAAGGCCAGGACACAGCAAATTCAAGCCTCCCACTGACTGAGCGGCATAGTGAGCTTGAAGGCCTATCTGTACTCCTCACCCAATCCATAGGTATTGGACTCTACTAGTGCAGAAGACAAAAACTCAAGAGACTCGGGTAAGAAGCACTCGCTTAAACTGCTCTTGTTACTCCCTGACTCTGGAGACAGAAATAATGTTCTTTCCAAGTTACTGTACATGTTGGGTGAATTGCTGTACAGGAAAACACAACAGGCAATAGATTGAAATTCTACCAGCTTTTGAAACCTTCATGGCTTTGGGATTGACCTGATTGAGGTGACAGCAGATACACATACAGAAGGGCTAGCATCAGATTGGTCATGTGCTCAGGGGGAGACATAGCAGTAGTGGTTTGGAAACGCAGCACGCTGCTTATATGCCACACTGAAAGACCCCAGCTTAGCAGCAGTAACGCCATTTTGCAAGGCTGTACTTAAGATGACTGGTTCAGGGAAAGGTTAGAACACTGAGTACACAGCGGCTGCCAAGCAAGATATGTTTGGTTGAAGGCCTGGCAACAGGACGACTTCGGTTGAACACCTGACAATGAAAAAAAGCCCCGGGAGAGGTCCCACACCCTGGTGGGGGGCCGAGTCAATCGTTATGTTCCAAGAAGGTAGCTAAGAAACTTGCCCCCGGGCTGAACCCTTGGGGGGCCGAGTCAGCCGTTATGTTTCAGGAAGGTAGCTAGAAAACTTGCCCCTGGGCTAAACCCTTGCCATATTAGAATCCACCAATTATATCCCTGTAACCATGCATCTGCTTCTGTATGCTTGCTTCTGCTCCCCAAAATCCTATAAAAGCCCATCCTTGGTTCCGTGGGGCGCGCCAGTCCCCCGAGTGACTGAAGCGCCCGCAGGTGCCTGTGCCTGTGTATCCCGACAATAAACCAAATCCTCTTGCTGATTGCATCCTGTGGTGTCTCGGTCTGGTCTTTGGAGTTGGAGGGTCTCCATCCCGAGGGAAAGTTCTCCCTGAGAGCTTTTCAACACAAACGAGGAGGAGGTAGGTTAATCTCTGTAGTGGTCTTTGTAGGGGACAGTTTCAGCCTCCGGTCATCTTGGAGACAAAACTGTAGTCTGTAATTTCTTTGAGCATGCACACTCCAGGGGAAGCCACTCCATTCCCATGGCACTAGCATGTTTGACATGCTTGTGTTAATACTACATATTCACTTGGGATTCCACCCACAGTTTGAGCTGTTTCCTCCTGGAGAGAAGGGATTAGTTCTTCCAGGATATAAGAAAGGGCTTGTGACTAAATGTTTTGTCAAAACTACTATTCCTTCTGTTTCAAATATCTTTCCCTGGTTTGCTCTTTGGTGCAGGTGGCTGGGACTCTGCAAACTACATTTCTGCCACCCTGTCACTCTCTGGATGTGACTAGATTCTAGGAGGAGACTAGGAGACAAGAGAAAGGAGTTCCTGTCTCCTACCTGTGTTAGTTACTTTTCTGTTGCTGCAAAAAAACAAACAAACAAACAAAACAACAACAAAAAAAAAAACTACGATCAAGGCAACTTATATAAAAAGGGGTTTATTTTGGCTTATGGTCTCAGAAGGCTAAGAATCACAGCAGAGGGACACAGCGACAAGCTGCAGGCATGGCAGCAGGAGCAGGAAGCCAAGAGCACATGTCTTTAAATGCAAGAAGGAATCAAGAGAGAGGTAGAAGTAGAGTAGAGAAGTAGGCTTTGTCTTGGTTACCCTTCTGTAACTGAAGAGACACCACGGACACGGCAATTCTTACAAAAGAAAGCGTTTAACTGGGGTCTTGCTTACAGCTTCAGAGGTTTAGTCCATTATCATCATGACAAGAAGCAGGCATGGCTGGAGCAGTAGCTGTGAGGTTTACATCCTGATGCACAGACAGCAAGGAGAGAGACACACAGTGGGCCTAGCAATGGCTTTGGAAACTTCAAAGCCTGATGCAGTGACACCTCTTCCAACAAGGCCCCACCAAGTCCACCACACTACTTAATCACCCACAACTGGAGACTAAGCATGCAAACATACGAGCCTATGGAGGCCATTTTCATTCACACCACCACATTCCACTCGCTGACGCTCCCCTCCCATCCCCACCATAGGCTTGTAGTAGTTATCACAAGGCAAAATGCATTTAGTCAACTTCAAAAGTCCCCATAGTCTATAAGTCTTAACACGTTAAAAATCCAAAGTCCAAACTTTTCTGAGACTTAAGGAGATCTCTTAACTCTAAACACCTGTAAAATTAAAAAGAAAGTTATATAGTTCCAACATATGACACTGAATATACATTACCATTTTATTTTATCTTATGTTTGTTCAAGATAAGGCTGGCCTTGAACTCATAGATTTGACTGTCTCTGCCTCCCAAGTGCTGGGATTAAAAGCATGCCTTGTGCTACCCACCGCCTGGCTACATTACCATCTTAAAGGGAGGAAAGGAAGTATAGGAAATACTGGGCTAAAGCCACACCAACTGAAACCCAGCAAACTCCAAATTCTGCATCCCCATGACTGGTGCCAAAGTGCTCTTCAGAATTCCAACTATTTTCAGTGTTGTTGACTGAAACACATCTCTCTCTCTCTCTCTCTCTCTCTCTCTCTCTCTCTCTCTCTCTCTGGCTGGTTCCATATTGTGTTAGAAGCTCTCCTTGACCCATATGACCCATAGCTCTGGCATTTCCAATATTGTGGGGCTCCCACACAATCCAGGTTTCACCTTCATAGTTTCATGCAATGGCCTCTGTGGGCCTCTATGCAGAGACAACCCTGACATATGCCTGGCCTCACCAGCTTTCCTTAGCCACATAGGAAACATCTCTCCTGTATCCATTTTTTTACTCTAAATTCAGAACCACATCACTACATCATGGAAGCTGTCAAATTCTGCTGCCTGCTTGGGCTAAAGTCTGGTCTTTCCTCTTTGTATTACATTTGTACTAGGTTTCCGTTGTTACGTAGGCCTAGGCAATTGCTCAGGCCTTTTCTGTTTACAGGTTGCAGGGTTAGCTGGGTAAGATCTTGTCTGAGCTCACCAGTCCCTTTATCCCTTTAGACCTTTCCTTAAGCTTCTTGTCTCCTTGAGCATAGGCCTCGGCTACAGCATTACACTTCCTGCTTCTCCTTCTCCAATACTACCTTTCGAATCTCTCTTTGCCAGCTTTTCATTGTAGATCTGCACAAGAGTGATCATTGATAACCACATGATACAGTCAATACTAGACTGTCTTGAAACCTCCTCTGCCAACACTCTTCAATTGAGCCTCAGTCATATTTTTAGGACAAGGCAGAAAAAAGCAGCCACATTTGCCAAAATATCACAAGAGTGGTCTCTAGGCCACTCACTAATATCTGTCCCCTCTGAAGCCTCTTGAGCTGGGCTCCCACAGTTCACACATCCCTCGGCACCACTCTTCATGCTCCTGCTACAACAACCCAATAAACCCTGCTTAAAGCTGTCCGCTAATTTTCTAGATTCAGAGTCTCAAAGCCTTCCATGTTCCTTCGAACAACAGCATGACCAGGCCTATCACAGTGATGTATACTCCTTGGTACCAGCTTTTTAGTTACTATACTATTGCTGTAAACAGACAGCATAACCAAGGTAACTCATAAAAGAAAGCCCTTGACTAGGGATTGCTTACAGCTTCAAAGGTGAGTCCATTGTCATCACAGTGAGAAGCGGGTAGGCATACTGCCATGCCTGACTTTTCGCACGGGTGCTGGAGATCTGACCATATGCTTGCATACCCATTAAACCATCACTACGGTGCCTTATTTTTCATTTTTAATTTATATTTAAATTTTTTCTCTTATGTATATTTTGATCATATTCTTTCCCCTCTTCCATCTCATCCTGGATTCTCCTCTACTTCTTTATACATCCAACTTCATATTCTCTTTTTCCACGTCCAAAACTGAACATGAAGCAAAAAGGATCAAAACAAATAACACCTCCCTCCATCATAAGATAACCAAAAAAAAAAAAAAAAAAGAGCATAGATGGCAAAAAAAGCAGAGTCTGTTTTATGTTGGTCAACCACACCTAGTCATGGGGCCTGCCCTGGTGTGCAGTTGACATACCGAATGACACTTTTTTGAAGAAAATGCATTTTCCCCATCCCCAGCTTCTTGGTTAGGGGTAGGACTTTGTGTCTACTTTCTCTTCTTTGTACTGGAATTTTACCTACTTTGAATTTCTACAGGTAGAGTGCTATCATGTTCTCTGTGAGTTCACATGTGTCTGGATGATACTGTTTCTTTGGAGTCATGTACCACCTCTGGCTTTTACAATCCTTCCTTCTCCTCCTTGGCACAGTTCCTTGAGCCTTGAGGGGAATGGTTTAATAAAGATATTCCTCTTAGTGCTGGGTGCTCCAAAATCTCTCATTCTCTTGTGCATTGCCTGTTTATGGTCTTAATTACCATCTACTACAGGAAGAAGCTTCTGTGATGAGGGTTGAGTAAAGCACTGATCTGTGAACATAGCAATTTATCATCAGGACTCATTCTATTACTATGTTCCTTTGCAAAATAATAGTACTAGTTTTCTCCCTGGGTCCATGACCTATCTAGTTGCAGGTTCTTAGCCACTTTAAAGATTTCAGGTTTGAGTTCCAGCAGCAGAGTGAGCTATAAGCCCAGTTTAAACAAACAAACAAACAAACAAACAAACATAAATAATGTGGTTGGTTACTCCTGTAACATTTGTGCCACTACTGCATCATTGCATCACATGTCTGGTAGACAAGTTGCTACTGTAGCAACTAGGTTTGCACCTAGGTGAGACAGATAGTTACTTTTCTCCTCTGGTATCATGAAAAATACGCCTCAGTACCATGAACACTAGTCAGTAAGAATGAAACTTCTAGTCGGGCAACAGTTCCATTTTTTTTTTTTTCATGTTTGATGACTTAAGTGGTGCCTTTGGCAATAAGACCTTCCTGTAAGGTTATGGAAAGTAATCAATAGTCTTGGCAATAGCGTAATGTTGGAGGAAGATATCTATGGGACCTTTTTGGCCAATAACTTAACAAGATGTAACCCATTCTGGCACTGGTGGTTTTATTTGCCTAAGATGTCTAGTTGGTTCATTGTCTCCCCCAGTAAATAGTACAATAGTACGTTTTCATATGGTTTTTCAAAAGGCTATTAATGTTAGTTCTCCCTCCCCATATTCCTTTCTTTAACCTATCCTTCCATCTCCTCCCCCGTTTTTCTTTCCAACCACATTTTTTTCAGTATTTCCTAGTGCGTCATTCTTTAATTTGAACATAGCCTAGAGTCATTTGCAAAAGAAGTCCCAATTAAAGGATTACCTTGGCCAAATTAGCCTGTGGGTATTGTCTTGATTAATCCATATAATAAGGCCCAACCCATCATGGGTGGTACCATCCCCTGGACAGGCAGTCTTGGGTTTTATAAGAAATCTAGCCAAGGGCTGGAGAGATGGCTCAGCGGTTAAGAGCACTGACTGTTCTTCCAGAGGTCCTGAGTTCAAATCCCAGCAACCACATGGTGGCTCACAACCATCTGTAACAGAATCTGATGCCCTCTTCTGGTGTGTCTGAAGACAGCTACAGTGTACTTATATGTAATAAATAAATAAATCTTAAAAAAAAAAAAAAAAGAAATCTAGCCAAGCATAGGCCAGTGAATAAGCCAGCAAGCACTGTTCCTCCAAGGAGTTTGCTTTTAAGTTCCGGCCCTACCCTGACTTCCTCCGATCATAGACTGTGACCCATAAACCTCTTCTTTCCTAAGCTGCTTTCAGCCAGAGCATCTGTTAATCACAGCAATAGAAAGGCTGTCCAATAAGTTTCCAGGCTTTAAATTGTACTTAAATGTTTGTTTTAGTCAGTTTAATAGTTATAACTCCATTTCATTTATGCAAATGCCCTACTCAACATCTCATGAGCCTCTAAAAGACACTTGAAATATAACATGACCCAACAACAATTCAATTTTCCTTTCCAACCTGCTTCTCCCTCAAATGTTTGATACATTATGAATAGCATACTATGTACTCAAATGTGTCAAAAATCTAGAACCTACTTTGACATTACCCCCTACTCCCCCAACAAATTTAATGTCCAAACTTGTTCATATAATGCTGGTCACTAGATTCCCAAAATCAGGAAGAAACCAAGCCACAAATCCAAAGTGCTGTTTAAGTTTCTTGCGTTATATTTGTTAATGTTCCAAGGACCAAATCAAGGCTTGCTAAAGGCAGGAGAAAGGGATATCTATCTATCTATATATCTATATATATAATTTGAGACTATTTTTACAATCTACCCTGTTAATCTTCATGTTTTCATTTCCTTTGCCTCTTTAAAGTTTCACACAAAAACTCAATCAAACTTTTAAAAGACGCACATACTCGTGTCATTCCTTGGTTCAGACACTACCAACTCTTCTTTTAAAATCCAACCTCAGGGGCTGGAGAGATGGCTCACTTCTTAAAAGCACTTGTTGCTCTGTAGAGGATCTGAGTTTGGATCCCAGCACTCAGGCCAAGCAACTTACAGTGACCTACAACTTCCTACAACTTTGGTCACAGAGCATCACTCACTGCCTACTTCTGTCCTCCTTGGTCACCGCGCCTTTCTCTCTATCTCATACACAGACACACACACAGACACAGACACACACACACACACACACGCATCCACGCATCCACGCACGCACGCACACATTAATAAATCTAAAATTTAGATATCCAATCTCAACTGAAAACTCGGGATCTGGCTTCTGACTAGTTAACTGCCTGCCCATGGATTGATTTCCTCTTCGGGCTATTCGATTTTGTTCCTTGAATATAGAAAACTTTGGCGTCTTATATCTAATGCACTTTTTTTTCTAATTAGAATTCTTAGATCTCAGGGGGTTGGGGATTTAGCTCGGTGGTAGAGCGCTTGCATAGCAAGTGCAAGGCCCTGGGATCGGTACTCAGCTCAAAAAAAAAAAAAAAAATCTTAGATCTCTTATGTTTGACGAGATTCCTGTCAGAGTTTAGCATAAAACAAGTAGTCATTCCCCACACATCCTAAGATAACTCTATCATCTTAATTTTTCTACAAAACACACATCACTGGAATTTTGTTTCAGTTGTTTCAGTTGCTGAATTCCTCAGTCTACCATATCACACGGCATAGGGCAGGAACACAAAATATACTTGTTGAAATGGGTGCACAAACGCTGTGTCCTAGGACGGAGCTAATCTGAGTTGCTACACTCTTACCACGTGCACAGGATACTCTCAAGAAATGTGAATTCCGTTTTGAGGGTTAACTGAGTTTGTTACATCCTACTTTTCAGCAGTAACCTTCCTCCTTTATTGCCTCACTCCTATATTTGGGAAAAAAAAGAAGGGCTTTGAAAACTTAGTCATTACTTCTTCACATTGCGTTGGATTCACATTTCATGCCACAAACACCAGAAACAGCACTGAAAGCTACAAGTCAAACAGTTTCTCTGCTCGCCAAGGACGAACAGCGAAGGTTTCCCGGACAAACCCTTAGCATGGCATCCTGGGAACTGAAGTCTCCCTGGGAGACGTGAAGGGCAACAATATCCTGGCGCATGCTGGGATATGTAGTCAGACTGTTCATACGCCCAATAGAAATCGGGGAATCCAGCACTGCATTCTGGGAATCGTAGTCTTTCTGCGACCTCGAACCACCAGGGTGAAGAGGCACCCAACCCGCCGCCATTTTAGGTCTCGAGGTGCAGCGCCTGAGAGAGTCAGCGCGCAGGCGGGCTCAGCCCTGGCTCCGAGCGGGCCCCGCCTCCAGGGTGCCTGGAGCCCGCCCCTCGCCCAGGCTCCGCCTTCCCCCACGTGTCTGCGGCCGAGGGGAGGCGCCTGAGCCGGAGCGGGCTCTCCACCGGTCTGGCCCGGTCCTCATACAGGTTTCTGACAGCGGCTCCCGGGAGCGGCCCCGGCTGCCGGATGCTTCCGCCCCGACTGCGGCGGGCCGGGCTGGACGCTTAGTGCCCGGCTCGAGCCCTGCCTGAGGCTCCCGCGGGGGTGGCAGCGGCCTCCGCCCCGCGGAGACCGAGCGGCTGGAGGACGAGGCGGCGGTCGTGGGGAGGAGGATGGGGGCTAACCAGTTAGTGGTGCTCAACGTCTACGACATGGTGAGTGCGGCCCCTGGCGGCCCGCGCCGGCCGGCACTCTGACGGGCTGGGACCCGGGCTCGGTGCTTCCTGCCTCGAGCCCCCGCCTCCAGTTTAGTTCTCAGGGGTTGGGGGAGGGGACAGTGGCGCTGTCTTCTAATCCGGAGACTGGCCGGCCGCCTCTTGGAGGTGTCCAGTCATTCTGAGGGAGGGCTTGGGCTCGAGCTTCCTCCGAGCCCTCAGCTCCCCCGACTGTGGGCCCGACCCCTGGGCGGATGAGCGGTGCCCTATCCGCGAAGCTTCTGTCGCTGTGCGACCTCCCCGCCGTCACCTGGCCTCGAAGCTGCCCAACTCCCCTCTGCCCTGCTCCTGCTGGCCCTTTCCTGTATCCAAATGCTCAAGTCTTCCAGTAACTCCCAACCCTTCAAGTCTAGAAAGTCACAGCTGCGATGCGGATGCTAGAGTCTCCCTAAAGGTGAACAGGATCCAACACACCCTCATCTCCAAGGCAGCCTCATTAAAATGAATGAAGCTAAAATTTATCTAGAAAATAGCGCCGTTGAATTATTTAGAGATCACAGAGGTGATCACTAGATTCCGAAGACCACTTTCCAGGTGATGCAACAGGTGGATGACGTGACCACTAGAGAGGGAAGGGAAGCCTTGTTTATTATGTCATCTAACTTTGAAGAGCTGCAAACACGCAGGCTAGGGGGGTCAAAGTTTGGGTTCCCTGGGGTTGCAATTGCAATAATAGCCCTAGAAGAAGCACGAGTAGAGAATGATCGCCACTGTGAGTGCACAGTGGGTTTGTTCCCTCGCCTTTGGTTACTTAATTTTTGTTTTGTAAAGGATAACCTTTGCCTGAAAAGCCTGAAATTTCTTGGGTGTGCATTGACACGTGAAAATTCTCCGACTTTCTTTCTGTTGGCTTAAAAATACTTAGCAGAAATTCAACAATAAGAAGTCTTGGTTCTTGTTTACAACTCTTATCTCTTTATTCTTTATATTGTTTGTAAGTTTTTAAATGAACAGGAAGCTATTGATAGAAAGGGATTCCTTATATGATATCCAGAAATAACATTGACAGGGCATATGGTCTGCCTGTAACTAGAAGTGAGGCTTCTCTTCTAGTAGGTTCCAGTGTAATCTGGAGATGAGAGGTAGATTAACAGACTAGGCAAAGTGAATCATGAAGAGAAAAGTTGAATAACTGGGACGAGAGATTCTAGAAGAGCATGTGTAATTTATGACTAACAGCCTACACTACTGGTTAAGAAATTATTCTCTGCTTTAAACTTTTTGTGTTTAAAAACACAAAAAATGGAAATCCTTTCTTAAGACTTATTATTGTCCCCTTTTTTGTTGTCTTTCGTTGTTGTTTTGAGGCAGGGTTTCTCTGTACTTCTGGCTATCCTAGAACTATCTCTGTAGACCAGGCTGGCCTCAAACTCAGAGATCCACCTGCCTCTGCCTCTCCTGGGATTAAAGGCCTGCACGACCACTGTCGAGTTTAATATTGCTTTTTTATTATTTCACTGCCTATTGCCTATCAGACTTTGGATTTTTTTTTTAACTGATGAAAACTATATATGTTTTTCTCTGGAGGATATTAAGATATCATTTATATTTTTAATCAATTAGGATTATGCAATGACCAGTGACAATAGTTTCAGTACCCTAAAACATGTTTTTTAGGGGAAGACTGTTTTGAATGATGCTAAAATATGAAGTAATCAAAAAAGAACTTATTCTTCCCGTCACTTTAGTAGATACAGTGAAAGCAGACAGAAAAAGGGTAAGTGACCTTCCCGGGTGACTAAAAGCAGGATCTAGAATTTCTAGATGATAATCTTGATTCAGTATTGTCCCTACTGAGTAATTCCCTTAATTATTTCTTACATATTGCTTTATTTCATCAGCAGGAAGAGAAATATTTGAATAAAGACATTTATTTAAAAGACTTACCCTTGTATGTTCTTTTAAAGGCTTTTGGTCTTTGAATGCTTATATCACTAATTTAAAAACTTAGCATTACTTATTTAATTTTGACCCAGTTGAAACCACAGGCAGGATCTATTACCTCTCTGCTTCAAGGAATTTGGGATATCATAAGACATAAGAGTAGTTATGATTTAGAGCAGAATAGCATTATTTTAATGGGAGCAGAAGTGGATCCAAAGACTATTCTGTGGTTGTAGAATCAGGAAATTCTGAAAGAGAAAAAAGTAAACTAGAAGCCTTGATAGGCTCTTCAAGGGCAGGGATCAAAAAGAACAGGAGTAGGAAGTACAGGCTGAACCAGGAGCTTTGATCTAGTCCCGTCTAACTGGAGGGTAGGATGCATGAAAGAAAACTTCATAGTGAGTGAGTGAGGGTTGCAGGGACTCTGAGCCAAGGGGGTGATCACAGCTCCATTAGCACAAAGCCAAGTAGATGAAGTTATACACTTTTTCCTGTTATACCCATTTTTCACAAATCGGTTTTACTTTTTGATGTATTTTGCTTGGTGCTCAGGGTCGATTCCTTTTATCTTTGGCTATAATTTCTGTTCCGTGTAGATGCCTTTGATGATAATTGCTTCTGTTTATAAGCCTAGTACATCAGCTGCTCCAAAACCAACCACTGGTTTTTCCTGTTAGAATCATCAATCAGTTGTCATGGATTCTTGAGTCTTTCTGTCACCTGCTATGACTGTATTTCCTGTTCACTAGAATGGATGGCCGGAGATCACTCCTCTACGCCTCCTACATATATAACTTATTTATCCCGTATTACTTACTTATTTCTTGGTGATTAGAGCCCTCTGAATACTTTGGGACAACCTACTAATAAAATATGGCCAGTAGCAATTTTTTGAAATTTAGGAATGGATTATTCATATATTCCTAATCTACCTAAATGTATAGCTAATGAACAACTCAGATTTCTTTCAATTACTAGAAAAAAAATCTATTATGGTTGCTTTAACACAGTATTTTTTTTTCATAGACCCGGAATTTGTATATTTCAGCCTATCTCAGCTACTAATGCATTTCTTAAAAATTAGAATATGTAGGTCAAAATAAGCTTATCCATCCTAGAAAAAAGTTAAGTTTTTTCCATTTTAAAAATAGTGCCTATGTATCTTCAAAGTCTTTAAAAAGTAGAAAACAAACACCTAGAACTCTTCCAGTTAGGACATTTTTGCCTGGACTGCATTGTTTTGGCCTGATTCTCAGACTCCTCCAAGAGAGTTTAAAATTATGAAGGTGTGATAAGGTGTGTCTTTTCATACATCTGTAGATTTAAATCATACGTTCTAAATGAGTTCTGTGTACACTCATTTATTATATACTAAATACACTCTTTGACAATCAGTTCCATAAAACCTGCAAATCCACATGTCTAGCAGCAGACATCCTCCTCTCCTTTTTGTGCCTCTCCTATGCTTTTCTCTTCCCCTACATGCTGCCCCCCCCCAAATCCCACCATTACCACTTTTGATAGCTAACACTCTATTCAGCATCTCAACCCAAAAACTTGGAAGTAAACCTAAGTAGCTATTATAAACCCTTCACAGTCAGTCACCCGGCCTCATCCAACTCTTAGTTTTGGTTGATCAGTGTAAAAGTAACAGAACTTGACAATCAGCAGCTTAAATTGGAAAGATAGTCTTCAATTCAGAGATTAAAAAGAGGTAGTTTTGCAGCTCAGTCGTGTCATTAAGATTTTGCAACCTCCTACTCTTCCCTGCTCAGTTTGTCTTTGTCCTTGGTTTGTGTCCTCGGAGTTGCAGAATTGCTGCCATAGCACTAAAGTTAGTGTCAGCAAACGATGTGAATGTACTGGGGCAGGGGGACAAAGAATCTTTCCTTCCAGAGATTGCTCAGAATTGGCTCCCATGTAAACATGCTGCGTCTGAATAAGTAGATCACTGGCTTTTCTAGCCTTTATAGGCAACTTTGTCTATCACACATCTGACTTTGAATTGTGTGTCCATGAGCACATGTGGAGGTCGAACAGCTCAGGTGCTGTTCCTCAGGTGCTCTCCACCCTTTTTTCTAAGTGGCCTAGAACTCACCAGTAGGCTAACTTGGATGGCCCCATGGATCCATCCATCTGTCTTTACCTGTCCTGTGTTTATATTACAAATACTATCATGCTTGAGGCTAGAGAGATGGCTTAGTGATTAAGAGCACTGGCCATTCTTCGAGAAGGACCTGCGTTCAATTCCCTGTATCCACATAGCAGCTCACAAGTGTAACTCCAGTTCTAGGGATCCAGTACACTCATAAAGACATCTGTGCAGGTAAAGCACCAATGCACATAAAAACAAATAAATATTTAGGAAAAAATCTGAATACTATCATGCTTGGCTTTGAGGGGAGCAGGGTAAGACAGTCTTTCATTATTCAGCATGCCAGGCTGGCCTTGAACTCAGAGAATCTCCTGCTTTTGTCTTCTGAGTCCTAGGATTAAAGGTGTGTGCCTCCGTGCCCACCAGTTGTTGTTTTAAAGGTAGGTTTTGGAGAATGAACTCAGATCCTTAATGCTTGGTCAGACAAGCACTTACTTTACCAACAGAACCACCCTGCTGTCCCCAACTTTTTGAATATTTAAAAATTTTCAAATTAGATTTGTTTTTCTTTATTCTTGTTTATCCTACAAGTATGTACTTTGTTGTAGTTTGGTTGCTCCATTCTTTAATTGGTTGATTGATTTTTGAAACAGACTCTGATGTTGACCAAGCTTGTCCTGAATACCTGATCTTCATTCCTTCCTTAAGTGGTACACCTTTTAAAGTCTCATCTCACTAAACAGGGACCCACGAAGAAATTTCAGTCACTTCACTGTAGATATAACCTCCTGGACCAAATAGAAAGAAGAAAGCAAATGCAACACCAGCATTCATCTCTCTCTACTTTCTGAAGATGAATTGTGACTGGACACTCACGTGTCCACCATGCCTAGACTGAACCTTCAAACCGTGAGCTAAAAGAAGTCCTTTCCTCAATTTTTTTTTTGGGGGGGGAGGGTTAGGAATTTTACTACTTTAGTGAGAAAAAGTAACTAATACAATGCCCACAAGCCTTTAATCATTAATATGCTTGCACCTAATTGACCTCTGAGCACTTCCCAATCATAGAAGATTTCTACATTAATTCTTTTGTATGTTTCAAAATTCTACCTTTAGTTACTAGGCTAACAGTTACTCTATACAAAGTCAAGGAACCTACTAAGGATTCCCAGTTGCTAGTGAACTGGCCCGTTAAGAATTCTTAGCTGTTGGGCTGGAGAGATGGCTCAGTGGTTAAGAGAACTGAGTACTCTTCCAGAGGTCCTGAGTTCCAATTCCCAGCAACCACGTGGTGGCTCACAACCATCTGTGATTGGATCCGATGCCCTCTTCTGGTATGTCTGAGGACAGCTACAGTGTACTGTATTAAATAAATAAGTAAATCTTAAAAAAAAAAAAAATTAGAACTGTTTGACCCTATCTATGACTTTCAGTGTTGGTTGCCTCTTGTATTTCGGGGAACAGGATCAGACATTAAAAAGCCAGCTAAGGCTGAGAAAGGGAACTGGGCTACCAGAGTGAGAAGGGAAGGCAGTTGGTGGAGAAGATATGCTGAGGAGACAGTTGAGGTAGGAGAAGCTGAGCTGAGCAGATAGGCTAGAACGGCTGTTACAGTTTGGAGCTGCTAGGATTGGGAAAACTGGGAGGAGGGCTGGCAGGGAGTTTAGCAAACTGGTAACTGTTCTAAAACAGCTAGCGATTTTACATAGGGAATGATGCTGCCCACATTCAGAATGGGTCTTCCCTCCTCAGTTCAACCTCTCTGGAAATGCCCTCAAAGACATGGGAGGTATATATCACCCAGGTGATTCTAAATATTGTCAAGCTTATAATCAGGATTAACTATTATAAGTCACCCTTTGCATGATACTCAAACATATTTTTAAGTCATAACTTTCTGCCTCTGGACTCCATAGGCTTATGCCCACCTTAATGCTAACTGCATGCATTTCAATATCAAATTTCAAAACTGTTAAAAATTCCAATGTCTCTTCGTACTCTGAACCACCAGAGAGTTAAAAAACAAGTTCTATACTTCCCATATACAATGGTACAGAATTTAAAAAATCCCTATCAAAAGAAAAGAATGGGAACATAGCAAGGACAGTGTGGTTCTACATTTCGCCTTACCAGTGGGGACCTCCTCTCAGGCAGACAAAATGAGAGGTGTCCTCACTGCCATCAGGGTGTGAGAATGGCAGAAAGCAGCCTAATATGGAGACCCCAACCCGGGTAAGAAACGAGACAGGCTGAGGCCAAGGAGGTAGGGGTTCTTAAACTCCTGGGCATCCAGTGGCCACTGGGAACCTCATGGAGTCAGAACGAGGGGGCCACACAGGCCAGCAACAAGCCTGGGGGTGAGGATGGGAGGACTCTGGCTTAGCTTAGGGGTGAATGCCCGGATGGTGGTTCTTGTTGAGAGAGACAGTCCTTGCTTGTTCAAACTTTATTTCTTTTTCACCTTGGAAAATGGGTGCATGTGATTTACTGAGGGTGGACCAGAGATTAAATACCTTTTGCAGGAAGGAATGTCCAGGAAGGGACACTTACTGGCCAACCCATCGATACCCCATTAGCATGGAGAACTGTATTGTGTTCTGTGCTGTTCATGTGGGGCGTTGTGGTCATGGGCTCCAGGACAGGAACAGGGTTGGCAGTAGATAACAACACCTACCATCCTCAGATGCAGAAGTACTTGGGTTTCTGAATCGGCTCAGTCTTCCCCGTTTTTGTCTGGTGATATGGTTCCACTTGCCCTGTAGGACAGATCAGGCTTTTAAAGCAAGGCTGAAGACCCAAACCAAACACCCAGACCTGAAGCTCTATTTGTTGTCTGGAGATCTCGATAGCATCACATGTGTGGGAGCTTGATTGAAATGGCATCCCCTATTTTGGGCATTTGAATACTTGGTCTCCAGTTGGTGATGTTCTTTGGGAAGTTATAGGAGGTGTGCTCCTGTTGGAAGAGTATGTCACTTACGGCGAGCTTCAAGAGTTGAAGACTCTGGAAGTTGAAGTATGCTTTCTGCCTATAGTTCGAGATAGCCCTCCAGCCTGCCTGCTGCCATGCTTTGCCCCTGTGAGAGTGATAGACTCTTACCCTTCTAGAACCATAAGCCATAACCCTTCTTTGTGTAAGTTGCCTTGGTCCGTGGTATTCTATCACAGCAATGCAAAAGTATCTAATGCAGAACAGAATTCAATACCAGGGGTGGCCTAGTGCTGTGGAGAACCTGAACATGTGGGGTCTGGGTGGGATGTGGAAGGCTTTGGAACATTGTACTACATAAGCCATAGAATGCTGTAACAGGGCTCACCAGCTCATCCTAGTAGGAGCTTGGAAGGCAGTGCAGAGAGCTTTGCAGACAATGGAGGCCCAGCTCAAGAGGTTTAGAAGCAATGTTAACAACTGGGTTAGAAAACATTCCTATGCGTTTGGAGGTTGGGGCTGTTTTCTGCCCATGTTCTAAAAACCTACCTGAGGCTAAATTTAAAAGTAATGGACCAATTTCTTTGACAGAGAATTCAAGATAGCCTAATATTTACTTTGTCATGCAGTTATTAGTAGTCTTAAGTAAATCTACAAGGAAAAAGAACAACTGGGCAAAAGGAAAACATACTTTTTGAAAAGGAAAAAAGGTGCCAGGAGACTTACTATTTCAGCTAATGCTGTGAGATATAAGGAGATTATACCTGATCTATACTGAAGTAAAGGAAGGGACACAAATTCGTGAATAGAAAAGGCCTATCTAAGCATCTAAGCAATATTCTGCTCCTAGAAAGGATAAACAGAAGCTTCTGTATTTAAAGGGGCCAAGTATCTATCTCAAACTGATAGCCAAACTTGGTTGTCTATGTGAACATGGCTTTTAGAGTCACAGAGGATAATAGAATCTTCCACAGTTTCAGAGAGTCAATGAGGCTGACAAGGGTGTCTGTGATGGTTTGCATATGCTTGGCCCAGGGAGTGGCACTGTTAGAAGGTGTGGCCTTGTTGGAGGACGTGTGTCACTGTGGGGTGGGCTTGGGGAGACCCTCCTCCTAGCTGCTCCTCAGTCTGTTCCTGGCTTCCTTTGGGTGAAGATGTAGAACTCAGCTCCTCCTGCTGCCATGTTCCTGCCTTGATGATAAACTCTTAAGGTTCAGAGGTTCAGGACTAAACCTCTGAACCTGTAAGCCAGCCCCCATGAAATGTTGTCCTTTATAAAACTTGTGTTGGGGAGCTGGAGAGATGGCTCAGTGGTTAAGAGCACTGGTTGCTCTTCCAGAGGTCCTAAGTTCAAATCTCAGCAACCACATGGTGGCTCACAACCATCTGTAATGTGATCCAATGCCCTCCTCTGGTTTCCTCTGAAAACAGCTACAGTGTTCTTATGTATAATAAATAAATAATAAAAAAAAAAAAACAACTTGTGTTGATCATGGTGTCTGTTCACAACAATAAAACTCTAAGACAAAAGTCCTCACTTAGAGAGCATTGTTTGAAGCTGTGAAAGTAAAGTTCTGTTGTGTTGGAGATCCCAAAATTTTGGAGCTGTCAGAGCCATGGGACATCTCTCCTTAGAGTTGTGTACAGGGGATGAAACCAGCCCAAGAGACTAAAGTTACCAGTAGCAGCACTGGAAGGAAGGGCAGAGTGATCTAAGTCAGCCCTTTGACATGAGGCATGGAAATACCTCATGAGGCATGAAGTTTGTCCCGCTGAGTTTCCATCTGTCTTCCTTGGGTCTAGTATTCTCACTATGCCCCGATTCCTCCTTTTGGTATAGTAATGTATATTTTGTGCCATTGTATTTTGGAAGTAAATTGCTTTTTTCTATTTTACCGGAGGGTTACAATTAAGAGATTCTGGAGTCTGACATGAGACTCTGGACTTTTAAGCAGCATTGAGACTAAAAGACTAAGAAGTCTTCTGAATCTTCGTATTCCCTGAATATCTTTTGTGTTATGATATGGCCACAAGTCTGTAGCGGCCAGGGCGTGGAATGTGGTGGTTTGAATGCTACATGCCCCTCCATAATGCTGGGCATTTGAACACTTGGTGCCCAGTTTGTGGCACTGTTTCGATAGGATTAGAGAGTGGTCTTGACGGAGGGAGTATGTCACTAGAAGTTGGCTTTGAAATTACAGAAGCCATGTGTCATTTCCAGTTTGCTTTCTGTTTCCAGCTTAAGGTTCAAGATGTGTGTTCTCAGCAGCTCCCCACTGTGAGGGAGATAGTCTTATCCTTCTGGAACCATAAGCCCCAAATAAACACTTTCTTCTCTAAGTTGTGTTGGTCATGGTGTCTTAGCACAATAGAAAAGTAACTAAGATAGTCTAGATTGTAACAGCCTTGAGTAGTCCCTTCCCTCCAGGTTGGCCTGCCGCATATGTGACCTTGCTCTTGGCCAGCTTTCTTAGGTGGGCATCCATCCCTATAGTCCTGGATATCTCTGTTGTAGATGGCTTCACCTGCATGGCTTTTGTACTATGACCTCTTAGGGCCACCTTGTAGCTACTCTAACCCTGACACACAATTGCCTGGCCTTAGTGGCCATGGTGCTAGCCTCATAATGCTGTCTTGTCTTGCATACCTGCAAAAGTAGTGCTGTTTGAATAATGACGCAGGCTCTGCTGCCAGCTTCAGGAGTAGCTGGTCCCCTACACCACAGCTATGACTTCCATGCAGCATGGCCATTCAAGCTGAGAACACTCTTTCCTAGGCATGTCGGGGTTTTGTTTTTGTTTTTTGTTGTTGTTCTTGCGGGGTTTTGTTTTTGTTTTTTGTTGTTGTTCTTGTTTGTTTTTGATCAGGAGACCTCTTCTTCATTCCAGTTCACGCTCTCTCTTCAGTTAAAAATGCATCTTTCATAATAGTCTTCAACAGGCAGAAATGATGATCTTAATCATGGACACCTTTCCTGTTAATGTCATTACAGGAAGCAGAGTTTCTCTTTAAAAGCACCAGTCTCTAACAATCGCAGCTGCTGTCTTCACGTGTGTCTTTTCTGCATCTTTACTTTTATGATGTGTGTGTTGCATGATGGGTTACCATGAGGTCATGCCATAGCATACATTCGGAGGTAAGAGGACAATTTTGTGCACTCAGATCTCTCCTTTTATCTTTACATGAGTTATGGAACCAAACTAGATTTCCTGGCTTTTGTGGCAAGTGTGTTTATGGCATGGTCATCTCCCTGGCCCCTTTTCTGCATTCTTAAACTCACAATTCTTTCCTTGCCAAACATTACCTTTTTCATATTTTCCTGCTGTTTTCTGTAACTGTACATCTAACTAAAAGCAGTAAACAGTAGTAACTAGACCACCCCCTTGAATGTTGTGGTATCTTGAAATTCACCTTCCAAAAAACTTAGTAGTCCCACTTATCAGCCACCCTCACTTACATTTTCAGGACAGAGGCAGAGTGGAACTAGGTTCTTTACCAGGCTGTGAGACAAATGACTTATAACCCAAATTTCAGTAGGGTCCTTGTTCCCCGCTGAAACAAGGGCTTGGGCTTCCCACTGACCGCATTTCTCTTGGCATTTGTATTAGCTACTTTTATGTTGCTGTAGTAAAACACTTTGAGCAAAACAACTTAGCAGTGGGGGTGTGGTGCGGTATTTGGCTTATACTTCCAGGTCACAATCCATCATTGAAGGAAGTCAGGGCAGAAATTATAGAAGGACACTACGTACTGGCTCACTCCATGCCTTGTGGGCAGCTAGCTACCTTTCTTATACAGCCCTGCCTAGGGATAGCACCATGAACGAACATTGAGCTGGGCTCTCTTAGCATCAGTTAGCAATCGAGATAATGCTCTAGACATACCCACAGGCCAGTCTGATCAATGCAGGTTTTCTATTGAGGTACCCTATTCCTAGGTAACTCTAGGTTGTATATTAAGTTAATAATAAAAACAAAGCAGCATGTATCCTGTTCTTCTAAATGCCCACCAGAATGGTCTTTTCTCGCTAAATTATGGTCTTACCATTTCAATACTGAGCTTTTGCCAGTACACTGACCAAGCCAGCTCAGTCAGTCAACAGGTTCTCCAGGGCAGGTGTGAGGGTTGAAAAGAAAAAAGACAATTAGACAACATTCAATATAACTTAGCCAATTCTGAGGCTGAAGCAGATGTTTTATTTCTAATCTGCTTTTATCCCACTTTAATTATGTGCAGAATGGTAAGATCAGTTCTGAGTTGAGGAACAAGCAAGGTGATAATCAGGATCCTGTAAACACCTTTCTGGAGGCTGGTCAGGATGACCAAGACAAAGGGACTGCCACACACGCTTCTGCTGACCCTGCTCTGAGCTTAGCATTAACTCGGTGTAAATGTTCTAGTCAGAGCCTATTTCCTGAGTCCAGGCCCAAAGCCAGATTTCTGTCCTAGGCTTCTTTTTATTGCCCTGATAAGGTCAGATTTCAGCCAAGTGTCTAGCAGCAAAGCAAGTGGCCCCAAAAGGCTCTCTGCAATGCATAGTGATTTTAATTTCACTACCACACTGTTTTAATTATTGCAGTTTCACATTATATTTAGTATCTGACTAGACCAGTTTCTCTTTACTATTATTTCAAAGTTTGCTTGGCTTCATTTTCTTTTCTAGAAGTGTTTCTTTTTTAAGTCTTAGAAAAGCATTCCTACAGATTTTTATGTGTTTTACAATATAATGTAAAATGTGCCACCTTAGACATTTCTGACTATGTAGTTAGTGATATTAAATATACTCAAATAATTTTTCAACCATCCTCCAGAACTCTCTTCATCTTGCAGAATAGAAAGTTATCTGTTCTGCTTCCTGCCCTGTAAATTTGACTGAGCACATATAGGCTTTTGCCTTTTTCTGTTGACTCCTTAGCATACCCTCCTCAGTGTCTGTTCATATTATTATATGTATGAGAATGTCCCACTTTAAGGCTGAATAGTATTCATTGTACTTATGTACCAGTTTGTTTCTCTATTCATCTCTTGGTGGTTACTTCTACTTTTGGACTGTGATTAGTAATACTACAAAAACAGGCGGAAAGCCCTGATTCCTGCTTTTAATTATTTTGAATATTCGTTTGCTTCTTTTATAATTGCTCACTAAACCCATAAGCTTGAAAAGAATTAACATTTTTATCATTCTCTTTCCTCTTTATTTTTTTGCTTTAAAATTTTTATTCATAAAATTCATATAAAAAGTTTTATAAGTATAATTAATAGATAGACAGACAGACAGATCAGACTCACATAGATCTGCCTTCTGAGTGCTAGAATTAAAGGCATGTGCGACCACACTCAGCCTTAATTATTAATGTTAGTTTAACTTTTTTAATTAATAATTTTTAGCTTGCCATAATCTAGAGTCACTTCAAAGCCTCCATTAGGAATTAATTTTCTAGATCAAGTTGTCTTGCGCTCATGTCTGCGGGGGGATTACCTTGTTTGTTAAGTGGTACGTCTCTGTTTAGATGGTCCTTAACTATGTAAGAGAAAGCTAGGTGAGAGCAAGCAAATATCCATTTGTTTCTCTTTCTGCTCTTGACTGTACATGTGCTTGAATGTGTGCCTTGAATTCCTTCCAGTGATGAACAGTAACCTGGGAGTGTAAGCTAAATAAACCTTTCCCTTACTAAGTTGTTTCATGTCAGAATGTTTGTCACAGCAACAGAAACGAAAGTAGAACGTCTGTTGTTATTAAAATCTTCTTGTTATTAAATATTGGCCTGCGCCCGTCCAGAAAGAGCACACCAAACCAACACGGTTCCACGTGGAGAGATTTAATGAGAGAAGAGTAGAAGGGTGGAAAGGCAGCTGGCCATGGGCATGTGGAGGGGTGGAGGGCAGGAGCAGCAAAGAACAAAGAGTAAGAGATTATTAAGAGGGCAAGCAGCCCCTTTTATAGTCAGGCACAGCTGGCTGTTGCCAGGCAACTGTGGGGTGGAGCATACCTGGCTGTTCCCAGGTAGCTGTGGGGGTGGAACTTAGACAGAATACCAACATTCCCCCGTTTTGTTTTAATTAAAAAGAAAAATTAGAGGCGATGGTGAAGCAGGAATAGAGTCGTCGTGATCTCTGACTACTTTCTGCTTGCTTTGGAGCGACATGTCTTAGGGAACCTAGAAAAATGGGTATGGGATGTTTGTCCAATCCTAGAGTTGGCTATCTCCCTGTTGTCCGTGATCTGTGGAACCGTCCTGGATAGGCCAGAAGAAACAGATCCAATAGAAGCATCTGTGTCTGTGAGAGGAGATTGAAACATCTGGAGGTCGCTTCTCTGGAGCTGTCCTGGGTGTAGTAAGTCCCTGAACTTGACAAGATGCTGGAACATACATATATATTTATTATAGGCAGAGAATAAGATTAAGCGCGTTTGGGAGAAAAGAAAAATTTTCTTAGATGTACATTTGAAACCCAGAGGAATCCCACTCTTTGGAATAGGTCGTAAGTGGGAACTTTAGGCAGATGTACTTATCCACGTGGAGTCTATTTGATCCATAAGAGGTAGGTCTGAGTGGGTTTCCTATAGCTTATAAGTTTACAAAAGAGATAACAGCATGAGTCTACAACATGAACATTTCTTTAGGATTTGCAGAGCAAGGGAGAGGCTTGCAGTGTCACAGAGAGCTGGGACACTGGTGCACACAGCTGAGGCATCGCGCGTAGGTGGCAGTGTGAGCTTTGTGGAGCAAAGTCCCGGACAGAAAGAGAGAACTTGCTTATATGAAGGTCTTAGGGGTCGCATATGTGTGGGAAAGCAGGCCTCACAGACAGGGTTCCTGTGGAACAGGGTCAGGCCTGCTTTTCAGGGGTACAAACCAGGAGCTACAGCAACAAGGAAGGGAGGAGTGGGAGGCCTGGGGATGGGGCCAGACAGAGATAGTGTTTTCTGGTTAGTGTAAATTAGACCAAAACATCCCAGGAAATGGGGACAGGCGGCAAAGACCGATAGACCTGTGGGCGAGAATAGGGATTAATTGCCCCGACCAGTGCTGGGGCTACACTCAGAGCCGGTGCTCCTGAGCCAGAGAGCAGTCTATCCAGGCCCGGCCTGGCGTTAAACTATCGGAGAGCAAGACAGCAGAGCGAGAGCGAGAGCGAGAGCGAGAGCGAGAGCGAGAGAGAGAGAGAGAGAGAGAGAGAGAGAGAGAGAGAGAATCTCACCCAAGAGAGAGAGAGAGAGAGAGAGAGTGAGTGAGTGTGTCTCACCCAAGGGAAAAGGTCCTAGAACAAGGGTTAGTGAAAGAATCTATCCTCAGGGGCAGCACAGCACAGGTAGCTCCAAGCTCAAGAACGCTCCCCTGAAACCATGTGCACACCATGGAAAGTCAAGCTCTGAGGTAAGAAAGTGCACGGAGGTTGAGTAGTTACTGCTCACCAGCACGTGCTTGAAGAGGGCGCTCTCCTTGGCAGGCAGCTGTAGGCAGGACATCATGGCGATAGGGAGGCCCGCTGGAGTGGTGGAAACCATGAGTCCCACAGCAGCCAGCAGATAGTGGTTGTGGTGATCGGATGGCCTATATGGTGTGATGGAGGCAGCAGCTGGGATCGAATTTGTGTGATGTGCACGGAAGTGGCAACAATGCAACGACAGTGCCCAATGGTGGGCTTGCAGTGGCGATCTCGGGTCATGTGCGCAGAAGTGGCATCCATCTCCATTCTTCCTTGCCACAGCCAGCGCAAGCGAGCAGCCCATGGCAAACAACCGTGACTGCGCCCCAGGCCCAGGGTAGACCATGGCTCCATGTGAGCGCACGACTATGACCATGCCCTGGGTCCCGGGCCCAGGGTGGACTGGGGGCCGCAGCGGCTGACGGAAGCATGCCATGGGAAGGGCCCCGTGGTCCCTACCGCTGCAGCCGGCGGGGGGCGCCAGGCACGGAAGATCAATGTCCTCACACGGGACATCTGAGTCTCAGCACCAATGTTAGGGTTCCTGGTTCTATCCTGGGTTTCGGCACCAATATTAGGTTTTGAATCTTGGCCTGTGCCCAGACTGAACATACCCAAACACCATGGTTCCATGTGGAGAGATTTAATGAGAGAAGAATAGAAGAAAACCTGCCCAGAATGTAGTGGTACGGCACAGATGTACTTAAACTGTACTCTCCCTCATCCAGCACATTTTCTCCCTATAAGGTTGGGGGGTTAAATTGCAGTGGTTCTCAACCTTCCTAATGCTGCAACCCTTTAAAACAGTTCCTCGTGTTGTGGTGACACCAACCATAAAATTATTTCGTTGCTACTTCATAGCTGTAATTTTGCTATTATGGATATTGATGTAAATATCTGATAGAATATCTAAGATGTGATTGGGGGTCACGACCCACAGGTTGAGAACCACCGACTTAGAGCATTTACACAGCCTGTACAAGGCCCTGGATTCCATCAGTTGCATTGAAAAAAGGAAAGGAATGTGTTTCTCTGTTCGTCCTGCTCTCACAGTTCTCTGAACTTCCTCTGTGTGCTCTGTAACTCATAGATGAACAGGGACCAAAAAACAAAACCATATATCCTAAATTGGTTTTCTGTGATGGTTAATTTTAATTGCCAGCTTGTCTTGGCCATGGTAGCTGTCTGTGTTGTTGCCCTAAGACCTGGATTTACTGGTCCCTACAGTCTTATGAGTTAGTTCCTTAAAATAATCATTCACACTTGCCCATCACGTGGGGTTAGATTCCAGTCTTCCATTAGTCACTCTCGGCCACACTTGTAGCTGCTCTAATTCAAACAACTCTATCAACTCCACTCCTCAGCAGCCAAATGTGGCTAGAAAAAGCACAGACCACTGACTGATCGATTGTTCTCTTTCCACCACCATTGGCCTACAGCTACTCCTTTCTGTCTGTTGCATGGAGTGAATGGACTTCCTGTGTCTCTGTTGTGGTCAAACAAACTTCTAGAGTCTCCTCTAGAAGCCTCGTGTTTTAGAGCCTCCTCTCTCTTAGTGTAAACACAGCTCTCTCAGAATAGTTACCACTCTCTGCTGTTATTTTCCCCCCTCAACTGCATCATTCCAATTAACAAGATATGTGCTAAAATGTTTTCAGTGCAGTCACCATACCCTCTCAGCTATCTATCGTTCTCATGGGTCTTCCTAATCTGTCAGACAGGAAGCCAAAAGCCCTCCACTGCCTTTATTGATTTAGTGTAAGAGGCAGAATTGGGAGGGAGCAGCAGATAGCTGTACTTGATCTCCTTCTTGGTCAGGCTTACTGTCTGGGTCTGTTATCAGGGGTGCATATTACAATTTTGTCTTTTTGTGATATAACCTAGAATCAGGGAATGTGGTTTAATATCCTTAGTTTTGTAGGTGCACGGCCTTGGGGAAGTCATCTTCTGTGGCTATGTTCCTCTCTAAAATGGGAATCACAGCAGTGTCCACATCATGGAGTTATTGCAAGGACTGTGCATTAATTAAAATGCGTAGGAGGGTAGCTGGTACCCAGTAAGCACTAGAAAACGCCAGCTGCTGTGAGTAGTGTTATCATTTGCAGGACTTTGTAAGCTCCGTGAGCTACCGTTCACCTGCTTCAGCAGTCACTTAGTGACTGCAGTTCAGCCATAGCTGGAGCTGCAACTCAGTGACAGAGCACTTGCCTAGCACGCATGAGGCCCTATCTATGTGCAGTCTCCGGTACTGCCTTGAAAAAAAAAAAAAAGCTGTAAAGTGCAATTTAACTTCCTCTCGTTTTTAAAGAAATGTTTCACTATGAAGAAAGAACAGTGCTAGCTAACCAAATTGAATGCTAAAAGTGTGATTGTTTTGTTGGACTCTAGCTTGAAAGTCTCCGTAAAATATGTGCAGAATAAGGGTTAATTGGGCATTATAGTGCTGTCAGTGTTGTGGAAGTTGTTTCAGATATAAGAGAGGGGAGGAGAGAGGGTTAGTGAAGTTGTTCACTGAGTAAAATGAGTAAAACTGTTTGCTGTGCACTTAATCGATATGCACATGCCAACCGCAGTTCAGTCTCCAGAACCCATAGAAGGGAAGAACTGACTTCCAAAAGTTGTCCTCTGACCTCCACATGCACTGTTTTACATGTGCACCCTCACACATCATTCATTCATATAGCAATGTTTTTTTAAAGGAGAGTCTTAGCCTGAGATAAGTTCATAACACCATAAGGTTATTAGAATTTCTAGCTTGCCCAGCAATAGGAAAAGAACTCTCCGGAAAAAACTAGCATGCTCATTGTCTCTCGCAGGTGTCAGGGTACCTGAGTTTTGTGAAAGTTGGGTAACTCACATATATTTAAAATTCTGGTTTGCAAAAAGATGCCTTGTTGGGTTTGCCTGCCCTTCAAATTGAGGTTTAGGTCTCTGTTTCTGAATTAAAGGCACAAAGTGAGCACATAGTATACTGTTGGAGCAATGGGAAATCATAGCAGTAACTAAAACCACATAGCATAGCAACGTCTCTTTGTGGTAGTACCTAAAGGGACACCATAATTTTATGTTTTAGGAAGAGTGATAAATTAACCTTTTTATTCTGAAGTTCTTAAACGTATTTCAAGATCATATAGGAAAAAAATGGAGCCGTGTGAGGATAGTTACTAGGAGGTAGAGCTGTATGACAGAGGCCAGCCACTCATTGGACAGGCTGTCTTCCTGACAGATTGTTTTCCAGGTGGGTGTTTCTGCATAATGAACTTCAGCCCAGCAGGTTACACAGGGTCAGGGATTCTCTGTGTAGCCCGGCTGTCCTGTAATTCTGACAGCAAACTAGAGATTTGCTTGTCTCTGCCTCCCAAGCGCTGGACTCAAAAGCATGCACCACCACATCTGGCTTATGCTTCATTTATTTCACAAAGACTGTTAGTGTGGAAACCAGAATAAGTGAAAATACATTCTAGAAAGACCTCAAAAATTTGCTCCTTTATGTTTCAATTTTAACGTTTACCAAATTGTAGTTGATTGACATTCTAAATGAGTTTTTGTAGACATAAATCAAATTCATCATCTTCCTGTCTCACTATCTATCACAATCCTTAGCATAACTTGAGAGCTGTGCACATATTTTCTTGAATCAAAGTTGTCCCCCCTCCTTTTTTTTTTTTACTCTACAAGTAGTGTCTTGGTCAGGGTTTCTATTCCCACACAAGCACCATGACCAAGAAGCAAGTTGGGGAGAAAAGGGTTTATTCAGCTCACATTTCCACACTGCTGTTCTTCACCAACGGAAGTCAGGACTGGAATTAAGCAGGTCAGGAAGCAGGAGCGGATGCAGAGGCCATGGAGGGATGTTACTTGTTCAGCTTGCTTTCTTACAGAATGCAGGTCTACCAGCCCAGAGACAGCACCATCCACAATAGGCCTCCCACTCTTGATCACTAATTGAGAAAATGCCTTACAGCTGGATCTCATGGAGGCATTTCCTCAAGGGAGGCTCCTTTCTCTGTGATAACTCAAGCTTGTGTCAAGTTGACACACAAAACCAGCCAGTACAAATAGGTATGCATTTGAAGTAACGTTTACATCTAGATATGGTAGTTCACAGCTGTAATCCCAGTAATTAAGAGGCTACAGCTTACCCATGAATTCAGAGCTAACCTTAACTACATTCTGAGTGAAGACCCTATCTCAAAACAACACAAACACTGTAAAATAAACTTTAAACTGAGGTACAATTTAGAGGTCTCTTCTAGAACAGTGTTTCTAAATTTATCTGAAATCAACTAAGAAATGCTTTTTTATACAGTACCCTCTATGCACGCATGTAACTAAAACCGCATATTTAGGAAGGACTTTATCATATGCCCTCAATGATTACTATTGTGTAGTGTTTGTTCATTTAAAATGCTGGTGTAACGCACTGAAGTAATTGAGCACTAGGAACCTCAAATTAAAACACATTTTCAAGAGGAGCAGTGGTGGTGTACTCCTTTAATCCCAGCACTCAAGAGGCAGAGGCAGGTGAGTTCAAGACCAGCCTGGTCTACAGAGTGATCCAGAACAGCCAGGGCTACACGAAGAAACCATCTCTTGAAAAAACAAAACAAAACAAAACAAAATAAAAGGATATTAGTACTTTTAAACTTAAAGGTTTTTTAGTACTGAGTGATATTATAATGAAATGATTTTATATAATAACTTGTAATGCTTGATCACTAAGGACAGTTTATGGGAGATGGTACTGTGGTAATTAATTAGCCTCCATTATTCATGGTTTATTTAGGGCTTTTAAACTCAATAAATGAAATACTTTGTGTTTCATGAGCCTTTTGGGGGGCTGGGGAAGCAAGTCAAACATTCCACTTAATATCTTACATAAACACTTTTCTATAGCTTTGGAGGAAAACAGCCATACTTTACATGTATCCAGGTTGTTTGACACTGTTGTGGACAGAAGTTGGTTCCAAGTCCAAAGTTCCAAGTTCCAAACCAGGGAAATAGCATATGTCATTGTCAGTCTCAAACTGGAAGCATAAGGGTTTCTTAAATTGATAAGGCAACTCATTGACTAAAGTGAAGTTTAATGAAAGGTTTCTTGTCAAAAGAATAAAAGGGCAATAAATTCATTTAGTATACAGCAGTTTAAAATAGAAGTATTTAGGCCAATTTTTATATTGAAGAAAAATTGTACCCAAAATAATCATTACGTATTTATTGCCTTCCTACATATCTTTCCTATTGTTTCCTTTGTTTGTTAATACTATGGAATACTTTTTTCTTTCAAAGTCTTCTAGATGTGAATGAGTAAGGCTTCATGGTATCAGTGGCCCTCCCTGTCTTGGCCTATCTGTGCACTTACCATCTCCCTAGACTGAGACTGGGGTTTCTAGTCCTCTCATGCCCACCACAGATATACACAGCCTGTAAAATACAGCCTTATTTCAGGAGGCCGTGCACTGAGCCTACATTCCCCAGCATATAAATAAGTCTTGTAGAAGTCATAAAGCAGAATCAAACCGACTGTAACACTGTCTGCTCTTCAGTGAGTGACTCACCACCCTGGGTAATTTAACTTCAACTCTGAATCATGAAAATTCTTAAGAATTCACAGATTGGCAGATAACCAGAATTGATCTACTTGTGCATCAGCCTTTCCTAGTGTACTGAAAAATAATAGGCCTTTTCTTCACAGTGGATTGAGGCATTCGACACACATTTTTCAATATAAAAAGTACATCCCGATTCCTTTTTTCTGTTTTTCTTAATCTTTTTTTTTTTTTCTGTTTGTTGACTGACTGTAGCCTCGATGACTTTAAATTCTCCTGAGTATTGTTATTACAGGTTTGTTCCAAGTTTGTTGTTGCTGACACTTCATGTTAGGTAGGGGTCATATGGTCTTCTAAGCATGCATGTTATTGATTTATTTAACACTCATAGCAGCTCTCTAGGGTGATTTTGTTTATTACAAACATGCATGTACACATGGACATCAAGGAGCAGAGAAGTTAGTAAATTTGAATTAGTAAATAACAAAACCAATATTTACACCAAAGTATTCAGGCTCTAGAATTTTTGAGTTAACTTTTTCTTTTCTTTCTTTTTTTTTTTTTTCTTTTTTTTTTGTGCTCTTTTCTTTCTTTTTTTTTTCTCCCCTTTGGATACAGATGAAAGCCTCAAAAAGTTAACAAATCTACTAACAAGCCAGGGCCAAACAACTAGATCTTCACTGAATCCAGGGTCTTCTCTGCTATTTCTGCTAGTTCTAATATTTGGATACATTTTCTAACTTGATTAATTCAAATTTAGAGAAAGAAATTCCTGTGTTCTCCATACTAGAATTGAAGATTGTGAGCCTTTCATTGACTCTCAGGGGTCACCAAAAATATCCTTATGTTAAACTGATCAGAGGTGATTGACATGGTGTGTGTGGTGACCCCTCTGTTTTGTGGTTTCAGAGACAACTTGCTGTAGCCTCTGTGAATCACAGAGTGACTACTTTATGACTTTTCTTTGGATATACTCAGGATTTGAGAATAAACAAAGTATAAGTTTCAAATAATGTTTGCCTTTCCCCTCAATTACTGGGGAATCGTGTTCTGAGCCAGCATAGCATAAACTTAACATGGAGCCTCCTTCAGTCGATCTGTCCCCTCGAGTTCCAGTTCTCTGCAGGCCTGGTCCCTAGTGTCAGAGCAAGAGTTCTTAGTCCACTCAACTCTAGTTGAACCACACTCTGGGAGGAGAAGTGACCTTCCCCTGGTTCAAATAAAAAGCCAGCATCTAAGGCTTTTGTTTGGATGAGATATTCTGGATAATCCACTATTTTTCTCAAGTATTATGTTTAAACTTTTGGCATCTGTTACTATTTAGACAACAAAATCAATACAGTCATATTCAACACAAATTAACAGAAATGTTGCTAACATCCAGTCATAATCTAATTCAGCAGCTTGTTTTGTTTTTCATAGATGCTTGTTCTTGGCCGTGATTTCATCTTTGCATATTTATAATATTTTCTGTTAGAAAAATGTTTCTAGTTTGTAAAATGGATTTAAACAAATACATTATACTCAGTGTTCTACTAAAGCATGAATTTTCATATTGCAAATTTAAGAAGCTTTATAGGGAAATTTTGCTCTGGATGCTGTGTAAAATAAGTTTTGATGGTAGCAAAATACTTTTTCAGAAGTAATGTTAAGAACTATAAGGCTGGTCAGTGGTGGTGCGTGCCTTTAGTCTCAGCACTCAAGAGGCAGAGGCAGGCAAATCTCTGAAGTTAGAGGCCATTCTGGTCTACTGAGTAAGTTCCAGGACAGCCAGGGCCATACAGAGAAACTGTGTCTCAGAACATTCCCCCCCAAAAAAGGAATAATAAAAGTAATTAAAAGAGCTAGACCTGGTGGTCCATACTTGTAATCCTAACACTCCGGTTAGCATGTTCAAGGCCTGCCTTGAGTCTGTAGCAAGTCTGTGACTCAGAAAAACAAACACCCAAAGGAAGGGATGACAAGGAAGAAACAAGTTAGAAAGAGCTGCTGCTGCTAATTTACGGACTTTACCTGTGAAAGGGTACTAGTTTCTTCAGCATGAATAATTGGAATGATAAATCATTACACAGAATTTCACAGCTGAAATAATTCATTCAGTAAAAGGCTCATTCGATTAGCTTGTTTACAGTTAAATCATTAAATCTTAAAACAGGGCCTCATGCATACTGTCTGCTGGCTGAGGCAGGGCTTGATAAGGCTTGCTGACCTTGAGTTAAATCTGTGTGGCCCAGGCAGCCTGCCATTATGTAAAGAGTGAGCCTTCCAGGCCTGTTCTCTAATAATAGATCTAGGAAGCCTAAGCAAGAGCAGAAACATTTGGAGGGCATCTCTCTATGACCAACTCTCTAAGGAAGGCTTACCCTTCTGTGCTGAGTGTATTCAGGAAAATGCTCACAACCAAAAAAAAAGCATCTGTTTATACATTCGGTAATGAAACAAAGCAGTTTTCAGAAATGTGCTGCTGCTGTGTATGAATTGGTGACTGACTAGAATATATATTTGAGTCCCATCTCCTCCCACTCCCATCCCGTACACACACACACACACACACACACACACACTGAATTGTTACTTTTTTATATCCAGTCTATAATCTAAGAAATGATCTATTTACACTTTGACTAGGATTTTTTTTTAATTTTTATTTTTATGAGTACACTGTAGCTGACTTCAGACACACCAGAAGAGGGCATCAGATCCCATTACAGATGGTTGTGAGCCACCATGTGGGTGCTGGGAATTGAACTCAGGACCTCTGGAAGAGCCAGTGCTCTTAGCTGCTGAGCCATCTCTCCAGCTCCTTTAGGATTATAAAGTTCAAGAACAAACTGTACGTTGGTGTTGCTAGAAAAGTTTTTGAGGTATTTGTATTTTTTTTTCATTAAGAGCTATATCCATAACCTATATAGAGGCATATATCAATTAAGGCAGGACATACATTAATTACCTGCTTGTGTTATCAGGTAATTTTTTGTACATACTTTCAAAACCTACATGGTATAATAGTCCAGTCATATCGTCATGGCCTGGTGCTGTGGTTGAGACCCAGTGCACATAGTACATAAGGATACAGTAACAGGCAAGGTAAATATGAGATACATAAGACTCTTACTCAAATAATAAAGCATCTGTTTTACAGGGAGTTTCCCCTCTATCCCCCTTTCTTTTAATAAGTATGAGAAGTACATTGTAAAATAACAGCCAAAAGTATAGTAATATATAAACCATAACATTATCAAGTCATTTGCACTATTATAATTATGTGTGCTGTACTTACAGAAAATATGTTATATCTTATACATACTTCCAGGTTTGTTTATGCCAGCATCACCACAAGCTAGGAATAGTGCATTGCACCATTACCTTAATAGAGCAGCTACATCACTGAGCAATAGGAATTTCTCAGCTCTGTTACAATCTTACAGAGTCATATGAGGACTGCCACTGATTAAAGCAACATTGTGGCACATGAATGTTCCTCTCATCATAACGTTTTACTAGATAACCTAAAAATAAGGAAATAGAAACTTATTTCTTCATGATTGATTGTTCTCAGTTTGCTAACAAGTAAAAAAATTGTATTGGCAATTTAAAAAAAAATAAAATCTGTATTATACTTGGAAATTTTACTGCTGAGGGATTCACAGCATGTATAAAATAGATTTTGTTCAATCAAAACAGATAACTCTAGTTTGTATTTATGAAACAATATACTTAGCCAAAAGTGATGTCACAAATCTGTACTCTATCTGCCAGGAGATTGTGATTTCCAACTAGCCTGGGTTATATAGCAAGACCCTTTCTCAAAATGTGCTTGTACATGGTTCTTGAGTCACTTGTTAGAAATTAGCGGGGCCTACAGTAAGAACTTTACAAACGTTTTATTGTCATAAGCAGAAAACATATATCCATCAGCAGTCACTCCTCATATCCCGAACTCTGCAGGCACGAGCAATGTGGGAGCTACTCTCTAATTTTCTATTTGTATAGATTTGCTTATTCTGGCCTTGTCATAGGAGTCATGTAATGTGTTGTTATTGCAAGCAGTGCCTAAGCAACAACAGCATTTCTGCCTTATACAGTATTAAAAGCTTACAGAAAAAGGATATTAGGAACGAGAATTGTGCTTAAGTTGTTAATTCTGTCCAAAGGAATATTTTTGTTTAAAAAAAAAATCTTTTCTCGCAAATTGTGGCTTTCTAGAAGCTTAAGCAAAACAAATGTGATTGTCCAACTTTCCATATGAAGGTAATACTACCCCCTTGTGAAGAAAGCTATCCCTTATTCATCATCATGCTGCCTCAGCAGTTCTTCAGGTGCTTTAGATAGACCACATGCCATCATTGGGAAATCAAAAGTTCTGACCAGATTTGAGGACACTTGTTTCTCCTTTTTAAGAGCCTCTCATTTATGAAAACAGTGTGCCAAAAACATAGCAACTGTTTTTAGAAAATAAAGACTTGAAGTTTAGATTGACTTTATAGAGTTCACAAGTACATATTAGTTCCAAGCATGGAATCCTTAAGTATGGAGAAAATTATTTCATTCATGGAAAGAAAGAGAATAAACGATTTTCTGAGTTCAGGGACCTCACTCTGCCAAGTGTTTCAAGAAGCTACCATTTGAATATAACCTTTTTCACAAAATTGTTTACCTTTTTAATAAAGCACTTAGATTCCCATCAAGAAATGTATTAAAAAGCACTCTTGGAAGACAATCTACTGTCTACCTAAAAGAGAAGTTATAATTAATAGTGGGCATTAGATGAAGTAGTTCATTTAGTACTTGCTTAGAGTCTTTTTGAGCAGCACCAACACTGAAAAATGTCTCTTTTTTAAAAATGTTCTGTATTTTGAAAGAAGTGCACATGAAAGAAAGAGATACTGTTACTTTAAAGCTCTCTGTACCCAGAATAAAGGTCTGTAAGTGCCTGTGAGTGCCAAAGGTACCAGTAGCACACAGACCAAAGTACTGACTGCAAACTGTATAAACAGTTCAGTGCTCCACTGGAAAAGAGAAGCAGACAATCCTGAGCCTTTGCAGTGTTTCGGCTTTCTTTATGTGAAAAGGGGACAAAAGGAAAATAGGTGAAAACTTAGGAAGGCATCTTGCTGCAAGAGGGCAAAGAACGAATCATTTCATGAGTCAGTCCCCATTTTGCTTTGCTTTGTTTTCAGCAACATCTGGAACTCCTCCTCCCAGTCCTTCTACCTGGGTCTCTACCCAGAATTACAGTGTGTGCCACCATACCTAACCTTCCCCCACCCTTTGTTTTGTTTTGTTTTGCTCTTCAGAAGAGTTGAAAGAAAATTACAGTTCATGTACCCTTTGCCTAAATTGACCAGTTTTTTAACATAGCAATTAATACCTATGGAGAAGATACTCTACCTAACGACAATATCTTTATCATACCCAGGAAATTCTTAACTGCTATCATACTTTTTAATCCACTTTATTTCATATTTCCCCAGGCTATCCCAATAGTATTCTTTTTTAGCTTTTATACTTTTTACTGTAGGACTTAGTCAGGGTTCATTAATTAATGATGTTTTCCTAACAGTAGTCATTCGCCTGTCATATTTAAAAGACCATGTCTCTCCTCACAGTCTTACTACATCCAGACTCAGATGATTCTTCTTTGTTATTATTCTGTTTAAACCATTCTCAAGAAAAGCCAAAGACATGCAGCCTTTATATGTATGAGACGCGACAGCAGCGAGGCCCACTCTTAAGTACTTTCTAGTCACTTGAGTTGGGTGATGTCCCCACACTTTTCCATTGCAGATGTGTCATTTCTCTTTGTGACTTAAGGGTTTGTGGGAGGCGAGGCGAGGGAATACCTTGAGACCATGTGATTATCAGTTTTCACCCATCTCTCTTCCAGTGATTTGTGTCATCCATTTGTTAACTGACTCAAATTAGGCCTGCAAAGTGGTGCTTAACCAATTCTGCCTTGCACCTATATTTTACTGTCTAATTTTCTTTAAAAAACAAAACAAAAACCTGTAAATGAATAGAATGATTAATTTAAAAAAAAACTTACGGGGTTGGGGATTTAGCTCAGTGGTAGAGCGCTTGCCTAGCTTGCTAGCAAGGCCCTGGGTTCGGTCCCCAGCTCCGAAAAAAAGAACCCAAAAAAAAAAAAAAAAAAACTTAGTGTATGAGCCTATGAGTGCCATTCTTATTCAAACAGCCACAACTTGTTCATTATTAAGAGTTTCTGGTGGTCAAAGCAGCAGGTGGTGGTACACTCAGGAGACAGAGGCAGGTGAATGAATTTCTGAGTTTGAGGCCAGCCTGGTACAGAATGAGTTCCAGGACAGGCAGCATTACATAGTGAGACCCTGTTTCAAAAAAAAAAAAAGTTTCTGGTGTTTAATTTTCTTCACAGGATAGAAACCACTTGTGGCTAACTTCTGTATCATTTTGACATGTCTCCATCAGACAGTTCCCCAGTGAGCCTGCTTCACTCAGTTTTTGCATTCACAGCAGTGCAAAAGCATCGTGCAGTCAGTAGAACCTGGAGTTGAAATTTTGAATTTAGATCTTGGCATGATTGGCAACAGTTGTAATGAGTCAAAGCCACCAAATGGGCCACAGTGTGACTGTGGCCCAGTGATGATGTTCTGGAAGGTGGTATTAAAGTATCAGAAAGTGAGTGTTTGTAATGTTCTACTATAGAAATATCCACCTTTCCATCTCCCCCTTTTCAGGACAAGGCTTCTCTTATAATAGCCCTAGCTGTCCTGGAACTCACAGAGATCCACCAGCTTCTGTCTTCCCGGTGGCAGGATTAAAGGTGTGCCACTATCCCCAGCTTTTTTCCTAACGGTTGAAATGATACATAACACCCGGGAAAATAGTCCTGAGATACAAAAGTGAAAGGATCATCTTAAATACCACTCCTTCCTAGCCCTGTCAGTCTATCACAGAACTGCTGACAATTTGATGTATTTCTGATCTTATTTATTTTTGAGACAGGGTCTCAGATAGTCAAGGGTGGCCTCTGATTTACTGTGCTCCCAAATATGACCATGAACTTCTGATTCTCCTGCCTCCACATACCATTGCTGGGATTATACACATGTGCCTCCATGTTCATTGTTTCTGGGGATTAAACTCGGGCTTTATGCACATTCGAGCCACATTGTTAGTCCCCAGCCGCACTTGGTCAGTCATCCACAGATTGTTTGGCAACAAACAAGGTATCTTCCTATGGTGGTGTGAGTGAGAATGCACCCTGCCCTTGCTGGTGGAGCTATGTGAAGGATTAGGAGGTGTGGCCTGTTAGAAGAGGTGCATGGCCTGGCAAGTTTTGAGGTTCCCAAAGACTGGTAGGATTCCTAGCTCTTAAGATTTCTGCTTCATACTTGTGGATCAAGATGTGAGCTCTCAACTGCTCCAACCAGCATGACTTTGAAACTGTCCAGCTTTTGAGACATTTTCTAAATTGAAGCTCCTTCCTCTCCAAGCTAATGTCAAGTTAACATAAAGGTAACCTGTAGACCAGGCTGGCCACCGCTGCCTAACAACCTTTCCTTTCTTATTCATCCCTAAGACCTCACAATAATAGAACCATCAAAATATAAAATATCGTAAATTTTAAAAGTTCCACAGTCTTTAAAAATTCAAACAACTAAAAATACAATCCTTTAAAAATAGCCAGTCCCTTTTAAAGTCCAAAGTGTTTTAAAATCCAAAGTCTCTCAACTGTGGCCTCCTGACAAATAAAAAAATAATTTATTACTTCAAGCTGGAAGAACCAGGGCACAGTCACAATCTGAACAAAACAAAATCAAACTCCAAGAGTGTAAATAGCTTAGTGTCCAATTATCTGGGATCCATTCACAATCACCTGGGCTCCTTCAAAGGGCTTGGGTCACTCCTCTGGCTCCCTTAGCAGCATACCCAGATTGTCCTCTAAGTTCAGGCCAGCTCCACCCCCTTGCTGCTGCTGTTCTTAGCTGTCATCCTATGGTACCAGCATCTCCAGTGCTTGCTGACCAACCAGTTCAGCCAGTCAGTAGACTCGAGCGTGAGTGAGAGACCCCTGTCTTACAATAGAATAGGATAGGATAGGATAGAACAGAATAGAATGGAGACGCACTTGAGAGACTCACTGTTGATGTCTGACCTTGGCATGCGTGTATGTACATAGGTACACATACATAAAGAGATATATATCGCACGCAACATTAAAGACAGATCATCAGTCTAATCCAGGAGGGTCCAGTAGGTCTATAACACCCTAGGTATGGTGTGATGTGCTAATAACTCATTTACCTCCCTCTAGGTTCAGCCTCTCCAGCCCACCCTTTTGACCCCTTTCATAGTCATTCTCTATCATTTCAGACACGCTGCTAATGTATGTCTTTATTCCTCTTCCATGTTCTTAGATTTGGTTTTGGTTTTTTTTTTTTTTTTTAATTATTTTCCCTCCCCTACCAGTCCAATCTTTGTATCTGAGGAAATTTTGTTTGTTCTTGTTGACCCATTTCATATAGTACCTACCTCCTTAGGAAGTTTGTCTTTATGCTATTGTAGGAAGGTCGTTCCTACCTTCCTAACATTCTCTATACTTCACACTGCTTGTTCCTACTTTCAAACTTTAGGCTGAATTGGGATAGAATAAAAGCCATAAATATTTACAAAGAATAAAGTGTCCCACCTTGAAAGAACTCACTAAAGTATGAAAGAAAAAGTTTAGGGCAGAAGGACATTAGACAGAAAGCCAGATGTTTGTGTCTTTGTGGTACTTTTTGGTTGGTTGGTTGGTTGGTTGGTTGGTTGGTTGGTTGGTTGGTTGGTTGGATGGTTGGTTGGATGGATGGATGGATGGATGGATGGATGGATGGTTGGTTGGTTGGTTGGATGGATGGTTGGTTGGTTGGTTGGTTGGTTGGTTGGATGGATGGTTGGTTGGTTGGTTGGTTGGTTGGATGGATGGATGGTTGGTTGGTTGGATGGTTGGTTGGTTGGTTGGTTGGATGGTTGGTTGGTTGATTGATTGGTTGGTTGGTTGGTTTGGGTTGGGTTGGGTTGGTTTGTAAGATAGGGTCTCACTGTATAGCTCTGACTAATCTGGAACTCACTGTAAAGATCTGGCTGACCTGGAGCTGACAGAGATCTACCTGCCTCTGTCCCTGAACCCCGGGATCAGAGGCAGCGTCATGCCCTGGGGCTCTCTCTGTATGTGCTGTTTAATTGCTAATGACACTTTTATGTCAATTTTATACCAACCTGATTATTCAAATTTAGATTTTATTTCATTTAAGTTTTATTTATTATGTGCTAAGCCCTAAGTAAGATGCTGGACTCAAGGTGAAACCTTTGTCTATACACAGGAAGGGCTTCCAAGATGTAGGAGAATAGACTAGGCTGCTCTTGGTAGATTTTCAGCATTGGAAAGGAAAATACCAAGACTTGGGTTTATAATCTTCCTGTCCTGTAGAGTTGGGCTATAGATGATGATATTCTAAAGTTGTTTTTTCTCTCCTTAGTACTGGATGAATGAATACACCTCATCTATCGGAATTGGAGTTTTTCATTCTGGAATTGAAGTATATGGCAGAGGTATGTGTGCACATAGTTTAAATTTGTTTTCTGAGGATTCTGCCAGCTTAAAAATAAATACAGGGCCTGGAGAGATGGCTCAGTGGTTAAGAGCACTGACTGCTCTTCCAGAGGTCCTGAGTTCAAATCCCAGCAACCACATGGTGGCTCACAACCATCTGTAGTGAGAGATCTGATGCCCTCTTCTGGTGTGTCTGAAGTCAGCTACAGTGTACTCATATGTAATGAATAAATAAATCTTTAAAAATAGATAAATAAATAAATAAATAAATAAATAAATAAATAAATAAACAAATAAACAAACAAACAAATACAGAACATGATGTTAGGCTGTTTTCTGTGTCTTTTCTTTTAAGCAACTTATAAATGTTATTGCAGAAAGTAGAATAAACTCCCACACTTGTTTATACTGTTTGGAAAACTGTCTGTGGTAGAATACAAAAGGGTTCATTTGTTCATTACCTTTTCTTTTCTTTTTCTTTTTTTTTTTTTTTTGGAGCTGGGGACTGAACCCAGGGCCTTGCGCTTCCTAGGCAAGCGCTCTACCACTGAGCTAAATCCCCAACCCCTCATTACCTTTTCTAATTACTATGTCTTCTAAGACATTTTCTTAACCAGGTGTGGCGACACACACTTTTAATCCCAGTATTCAGGAGGCAGAAGCAGAGAGATTAGTGTGAGTTTAAAGCCAACCTGGTATGAGAGTGAGTTCCAGGACAGCCAGAGCTACACAATAAGACCCTGCGTCAAAAACAAAAAGCAAGCCCTTCTTTATGAAGTTGTTAAACCATGATTGTTCTTCTTTACTATGTATAAGAGTTTCTAAGAAACTTCTACACTTCGAAAAACTACATAACAAAAGTAATCATTTTAGACGTGTCAAATTTGAAGTACCAATTTTTTGAGGGTGTTTGAGTAGAACGTTTGACTTGGCAGGCTTGTGAGCGTCAATAAAGTCTAAAACATTGTTGAGCAAATCTTGCCTTCAGTAACACCTAGCATTTTTCTCAGAGTTAGAGTTATACATCGTTGTGTATATACATACATAAGCTTGCCTTGTCTGGGTGCAGCCTCGACACAGGATCAGAGTTCTCAACTGGAAGCAGGAATCTCTGGAAGGCGCATTAAAAACAGACACAGACAGCTATTCAGGTACAAAATGACAGGCAATTTTTCAAGGCTTAAAGTCTCTCTCTCTCACTCACCTGCTCACAGCTTACGGCTACACATACTGTGCATTCTCTTGAGCACTCTGCTTTTCTCGAATTCCCACACTCCTACACACCTCTGTTCGTTCCCCTTTCACTCTCTCACGCTCTCTTCACACACACCTCTCACATCTCACACACACCACATTCTCTCTTCTTTCATTCACACACTTCTACACACACACACACACACACACACACACACACACACACATATCTCATGCGTACCTCACTCTCTCATTCTCCACTTGCTCTTTACATGCTCTCACATTCTCACACATGCTCTCTTACTCAATCCGTCACTCCCTCCCTAGCCTTTCTCTTGCCCCAGTCTTTTATTGATAACTCCAAAAGCAGGTAGAAAAAGACATTGTATAATCATTGCCAAATTAAATTCAAAAGAATAACCATATTCCACAAAGAATTACGAATTATAGTTGTTCCTCAAAGTTTCAAGTTTCCCCAATTCCCAGGCCTGTGGCCAAAATAATAATAGTTGTAAACTTATCATTATCTAAACTTTAACTTTTGATTTATTATACTTCAGAGCTCAGAGCTCCGAGGTCAGCTACCTGCATTTTCCTGTGAAGTTCCAATGATAAATGACATGGGCAAAGCTGCCAGGAAGTGGCCAGAAAGAGTCAAGTTAACCCTTAAGTCAGCAGTTCCGCTGGCTTTCTGCTGCTGCACATTGCACACAATGGCTCTCCTTGGAGTCCCAGTGTTGCGAATTAGTTTTACTAGTATATCATTTTATGCATTCTATACGTCCTTATCCAGGAACCACTCTCAAATGTTATGTAAAACTTATTTCCGAACTTCAATAACTTTTACCTTCCTTGGAGTCCCAATGTTGGCTCTATTTCATTTTCTAATGATTTATTCAAACTTTCTTTGCAAGTCAAGCATTAATCTGGAACTACCATTGTGCAGTTATTACATTGTTTCCAAGTGGAGAACACACAACATGCACCTGGGCCATTGGGACTGTGCTGTGCTGTGCTGTGTTGTGCTGTGCTCCTTTGCGTCAATTTTTTTTTCTTTTTTTTCGGAGCTGGGGACCGAACCCAGGGCCTTGCGCTTGCTAGGCAAGCGCTCTACCACTGAGCTAAATCCCCAACCCCTGTGCCTCAATTTTTAATTGTTTAAGAATCATTACATCAAGGAACATCTAGTTTCACAGAATTCACCAGAACAGAAGGAGAAAGAAATAGGAAAGTCAGATGTAATAGAATAATTATGCATACCAAGGCCAACTGAAAGGCAGTTATGCACAAATGAAATCTATATAGCTGTTGTCCAGGGCTAGGGTTAGGAGAAATGGGAACAGCTGTTTTTTACAAAGAGCTGTCACAGGCTACTAAGATATCTCCATCCCGGCCTGCTGCAGATAGTCCCTTATTTCAGATGACTGGTCCCCTGGAAGAGTGTGTCTCTTGCTTCTCAGGGTCCCAGATGCCCTCCTTTTTTACAAGGAGCTGCTGTAGGCTTCTGAGCTGTCTCCATCCTGGCCTGCTCCTGGCAGTCCCTGTCATGGTATGCTGTCTGCAGCATTGCCTTTTAGCAGAAGGTCCTGCACTTGCATGAGCTAGGCGGTCTTCGTGACCTGGAATACATTAGCTTACCCAGGATAAAGTACCTACCTGCCTGCTCACTAATTTTAAAGAAAAACTCCACTTTCAGTGGCATGTCCCCGCTGCCTCTGTGTAGGAGTTGGGAGGGGCTGGCAGTTGAATCCAGGACCTCATACTTCTAAAGCAGGTGCTGCCTCTGGGCTGTGGTCCTTGCCCCTGTCTGTTTCTTTACATCAGTTGCTTCCAGCTGTAGTTTAGCATTCATTCTGGGCTATAAAGATTTGTCTATTTGGAATGGGAATGCTCATTAACCCCAAGAACCAATGAGGGCCTTCAGCTAGGATTTCAGGGACTCGAATATTACAGTGGGTGGGATTATGGGCCGGAGGTTTCCTGTCTGGTCTTTGCCTAAGTTGTGTTACTCCTTTTTGGTTAAATCTAAATTATATGTTATGGTTTCCATAGTGTTGTGAACTTTACAACTATATGATCACGCCATGAGGTAGGAGAATGTGGCCTTTTTAGAAAAACAAATTGAGGTTCTCCTGCCACCATTCATACTGCTAATAACTCACAGACCTAGGATTTGAACTCAAATGTTCTTAAAAAAGTTCAGTGCTCTATACCTGTATATAGTATGTACTCCACTCATAAAATAATTTAAAAACAAAAATATGATTCAAAACATGTTCATGGAAAGGACCTTTATCTTCCTAAAACTCCAAGTGTGAAGCCAGGTGGTGGTAGAGGCAGACAGACCTCTAAGTCCAAGGACATCAGAGCTACACAGAGAAACTGGTTCTTACCAAATCCAACCTCAGCATATATAATATTTTAATTAAAAGTTATATAGAAAAATTAACTGACTCTTAGAGAGAAACAGGACGTGGTGGTGGTGGTGGTGGTGGTGGTGGTGGTGGTGGTGGTGGTGGTGGTGGTGGTGGTGGTGGTGGTGTGGTGGTGTGTGTAAAATGTGGTTCTATCCCAGCACTAAGGAAAAAAGATTGTGGGTTTGAGGCCAGAATGAATTCGTACATGAAGACCAAAGAGACAAACTTTAGAGCAGGCGTAGAAGTGAACACCTACAGTCTCGGCATTTAGGGAGCAGAGACTAGAGAATGACAAGTTCAAGGCTGGCCTGGGCTATATAGTTAATCAGGTCAGCCTAGGGTACCTAACAAAATCCTTTCTTTAAAAAAAGAAAAAGTAGCTAGTGTATATTTCAAAATTAAGTGATCTACATCATTTAAAAAAAAAAAAAGGCTACAGAATGTGTGAATGACACGTTAAACTTGGGAGTTTCATGGTTAAGAGTACTTCCTGCTATTCCAGAGGACCAGAGCTCTGCTGTCTTGAGTGTGGAGGTGGGGGCTACAGTTCCGAACTAACTGGGACTCTAGTTCCAGGACATCCATTGTCGTCTTCTGCCCTCTGTAGGTGTCAGCACATACTCGGTGGCATATACATCTAGATACACACACACACACACACACACACACACACACACACACACACACACATTCAAGTAAAATTTAAATCTGAAAAACTAAACCTCATCTGCCTTGTTTTTTCCTATTTTGTCTTAAGACTACATATTTGGGCTGGAGAGATGGCTCAGCGGTTAAGAGCACCCGACTGCTCTTCCAGAGGTCATGAGTTCAATTCCCAGCAACCACATGGTGGCTCACAACCATCTGTAAGGAGATCTGATGCCCTCTTCTGGTGTATCTGAAGACAGTTACAGTGTACTTATATATAATAAATAAATAAATCTTTAAGACTACATATTTAACAAATGTATCCATTTAGTTAAGTATTTTGAGACAATGTTGCTATGTAGCTCTGACCCATCTGGAACTCACACTGTAGACCAAACTGTCCTCAAGCTTTAATAGTCTTCCTACCTCCTCTCCTCTAGCTCTGAGTTACAGGCATGCACCACACATCCAGTAATTTAGTAAATCTTTTTTTTTTTTTTTTTTTTTTTTTGGTTCTGTTTTTCGGAGCTGGGGACCGAACCCAGGGCCTTTAATTTAGTAAATCTTAAGTGAGAGGGTTAACTTAAGTATTGGAATTGCTTATTCTACTAAGATTTTAATACTTAATATCTAAATGAGAAACCAGAATGGAAGCCAGAAATTTTGGTTCTTTCCTGATTTGAAACTATCGGCATTTCTGCTGTGGATGAGCACATTTGACCGGAAGTGCCTGTATTAGAATGGACAGATAGTGCCCTCCTTCCTGTAAGACTTGCTGTGAAGAATGTGGGGATGGCTATATATTAATAATTGGCACCTTACTGTGATTCAGGTTTGATGTTTGTTTTGTTTCAGACAGGGTCTGGGGTTATATATCGTTCAGACTTGCCTGGAACTCAGGAGGAGTAACCCAGTCTAGCCTAGAACTCACAATCTCCTGCCTCCTGAGAGCTAAGAATATAGACACACACCATGCTTGGTGCAGTAGTGTTTCCCCCTAATCCAGTGTAGTTCAGGTTGGGTGGATGCCTGCAGCCCAGCGTGGGGCACACAAAACCAAAACAACGCACGTCTCAGTTTCTCCAGTCAGGTCCTGAGCTGCTGGCCTTCTGGGGTGGTGGCACCACAGAGAGTGGTCACTCTCCTGCCATTGTAGGTTCAGAGCAGTATTAGCGCAGTCACAAGCATTTTGAAGTGTCTGTATAGGTGATACATAAACAGGACCTTGCCAAAAGTACTTTATACGCTGAAAATTATTCAGATTATATTATTTTCGTAGTATTTTAAGGCTGGTTTAGCATTCTGATTACATTTCGCCTTGTATCTTTTCAGAATTCGCTTATGGTGGCCATCCTTATCCTTTTTCTGGAATATTTGAAATTTCCCCAGGAAATGCTGCTGAGCTAGGAGAAACATTTAAATTTAAGTAAGTAGGGAGGGTAATTTCTGTTACACTGTTGTAGGTGGCAGAGTTAGTTTGGGGGTATAAAGAGTATATCCTGTAGATAAAATATTTAGAAAATTAAATAGTCTTAAATATGGTTTAATGGCTGACACTTTGTTTAAATTAAATTGAACTGAGTTGTTACATAAAAATGGAAAATGAAATAATGTCTGGAAAGCCCGTCTCGCTCTTGTTCAGGATCTCTGTTGTTTTTTGTCTGCTTCTCAAATACAGTTGTCTTTGTTTAGCTTAGGAATTCTGCCTTAGGAAACTCCTGCCTAAGGATCTCCTGCCTAAGCTCCCTATTTCTGAGGGAGAGTGAATAAGGTGGGATTTTTATTACGACCTACTATAAAATCTCTATTTCCCCAATGAAAGAAACACTTGTAAATTCAGAATAACCGAACTGATTAACCTGGAAACTGGTACCGATAGCATCAGTGCAGGGGAAATCCTAAACCAGCAGGCTGTCTGGGCCTTCCCCTTTCTTAGTCAACCTTTTTATTGTTTTAGATTTTATTATTTACTGTGTGTGTGTGTGTGTGTGTGTGTGTGTGTGTGTGTGTGTGTGTGTGTGTGTGTGTGTGTGTGTGTACACTGTAGCTGTCTTCAGACACACCAGAAGAGGGCATCAGATCTCATTACAGATGGTTGTGAGCCACCATGTGGTTGCTGGGAATTGAACTCAGGACCTCTGGAAGAGCAGTCAGTGCTCTTAACCGCTGAGCCATCTCTCCAGCCCACTTAGTCATCCTTTTTATTCCTTAATTGTTAAATCTAAAATGATGCTTAGAGTCTTCATTTCAGGAAACTTTAAAGAAACTTCTGGGTCTGTACTAGTGATTTCCCAGAATAAAACAGATAACTCAGAATAGGGCTACAACACTTCTGAGCACATAGCCCTTGTACCTCAGCACTGGGTTAAAACATTTGTACATAACAATGCCAGGTAAAATGGCATAAACTGTGCCAGATAAAGTGATGTTCTAATAATTTTTAGATTTTTTTTTTTTACAACTAGCTTATATATAAAATTCTGTCTTTTATTGAGTAATTTCTGCTACATTTTCCAGGAAATATACTGGCGTGTTTACATTTGCTGTTTTGAAGGATCTTAGGACTTGCCTCAGCGTAGCACAAGAACAGTTAACACCAAAGGTCTTTTTTCATGAAAATATGGTTAGCCCCAGTATTTAGCTGGGATATTTTTAGCTTTAAATATGGTTCTCTAATAATATGTTTCATAAAGCAAAATAGAAACTAAAATCATTGAAAATTTTAAGTATCCCACTTACCTTTAATCTAAATATGTCAGCCCTATATTATTTATTCCACTATGCCTGAAGTAAATATGCATTTAATTATGCTTATTATAAATAAAATATATAAGCAAAACTCACCCAACTTTGTTTTGTGTTGTTTATTTGGGTTTTTGTTGTTGTTCTTTAAGAGAAGCTGTTGTTCTAGGGAGTACGGACTTCCTGGAAGATGACATAGAAAAGATTGTGGAAGAGCTGGGGAAAGAGTACAAAGGCAACGCCTACCATCTGATGCACAAGAACTGCAACCACTTCTCCTCCGCCCTGTCAGAGGTGAGGCAGGCCTCGAGCTGCTTGGCTGTTTTGGGTTCTGTTTTGTTTTGTTTTTCAAGACGGTTTCTCTGTGTTGTTCTGGTTGTCTTGGAATTCACTCTGTAGACCAGGCTGGCCTTGAACTCTCAGAGATCTGCCTGTGCCTGCCTCCATAGTGCTGGGATTAAAGGTGTGCACCACACCACCCAGCTCGATTTCATTCTTAAACGTTCTTCACATAATGCTTTCCTGGTACACTTCTCTATCACTGTGTTCAACCTTGGTGTTTTTCCCCTAATTGTTCAGTGCATAAAATTACTGTATTTCTTTATCCAATGTGGCTGATTGTTCCAGAGTTGGCAATTTTAGAGTCATCAGAGTTGAAGTGGTGATTTTGGTCATTCTTTTGTAGTGGGTAGATTGATTACAAATAATTACCTTTTACTCATTTGATTGCATTCTATGTTAGCATTCTATACCTGTTGCAGATACCTAAGGAAAAGACATATTTCCATTCATAGTGGAGTGCCATTCATTGTTCGGGGCCTCTGGCACCAGTTTGTCTTTGTGGCAACTACGCAGAACGAAGTCCAGTCACCAAGAAAGAGAAAAGCTGGGGAAGGAGCTGCTGTCTCCTGTCCTGTCAGAGGTGTCCCTACCCCCCAACCTACCTCCTCCTACTAGGCCCTCCCCCTTCTAAGTGCTGTGCCTTTCAGTAGTGCCCTGAGCTAACAGCCACACTTAGTACATGAACTTTGAAACCTTAACTCGATGAAACCTTTTCCTTCTCTTTTCTTTCTTTCCCTTTTTTGGTTTTGGTTTTGGTTTGAAGACAGGGTTTCTCTGTGTAGCCCTGGTTGTCCTGGAACTTGTTCTGTAGACCAGTATGGCCTTGAAATCAGAGATCCGCCTGCCTCTGCCTCCTGAGTCCTGAGATTAAAGGCCTTCGTCATCATACCTGCCTTTATTGTATTTTTTGTATACGTGATGTTTTAGTTACTTTTCTGTTACTGTGATAAAACACCATGATCTAAGCAACTTAGGAGGTAGGGTTCACTTGGCTTGTGGTTCCAGAGAGTAAGAGTCCGTTGTGGTGAGGGGGCATGGCAGCAGGAAGCAGGCATGATGACAGGAACTGGGTGCTACAAGCTCACAACTTGAACCACAGGCTCCAAACAGGGAAAAAGCACACTGGGAGTGGGCGAGGTGTTAAGCTCTGAACCCGCCCCTCGAGGCATAGTTCCTCCTCCAGCAAGGCCACACCTCCTGAGCCTTGCTAACACTACCACCAACAGGACTGAGTATTCAAGTGCCCAAGACTATAAGAACAGTTCTCATTCAAACCATTACACATAAATACCTGCCATGAAATTTAACGACAAAACATCATAATGCTATGCACATAGTTATACAGAGAAAGGGTTTTGGGGTGAGAGGGAGGTGGGTTTGAACTCACAGAGATCTACCTGTCTCTGCCTCTGCCTCCCAAGTGTTGGGATTAAAGGCATATGCCATCAGGCCCAGCATGATGCAGTCACTCTTAAAAACGTTCTTTAGACTCAAAGTTGACAAGTCAGAACTGAAACTACAACATCAGATAAGGGAAGCCATTTATGTCCTAGAGTTCATTCAGCAGCAGTATATGGAAATGTTTCTCATTTCTTTTCTCAGCTGAACAGTCCTCTTGTGACAGTATAATATTCAACTAATTTCTTACTGCTGGCTTCAGAAGGCAGAGGCAGGCAGATATCTGTGAGATTGAGGCCAGCCTGGTCTATATATAGTCCCAGGCCATCCAGGACGATGTAGAGAGACTCTATCAAACAAACAAACAGAATTTATTTTGATTTATAGTTTAGTTCACGTGCAAGTCCCTCGTGGTAGGGGACGAGTGGCAGCAGGAACCTCCTGGGACCTCTGATGACATTGCATCCACAGTCAGAAAGGAGAGAGAAGTGGTCCCTGGCACTCAGCTCACTTTGGTATCCTGGACTCCAGTGCATGGATTGTGCTGCCCACATTTGTCCCAGTGACCTAGTCCCTCAGAGAGGTTTATCTGTTTACTTACCTTCAGTCTCATAAGTTGACAATATTAACTTTCATGTGTTTGCTCCTTGTTGCATTGATATTCAAGCTCCTTGTCCCGAGACGCTCACAACATTTCATAATGCAAAATCTATTCAGTTGACTTCAGAAGTCCCTATAGTCTTGGGCTGTTCCAACACCAGCTCAAAGTATAACTCTGATCTCTAAACTGTGAGCTTTTCTCACATAAAATCAAGTTCCCACTGACAGCACACAGTGGAGCGGCTCAGAATAAACACTCCAGTTTAAAGTGGAGCGTAACAAAAAATGGTCAGACCAGGACCAAGGAAAACACCTAACCCCCAGCACCATCTCTGGCGTTAGGGACTCCTGACGGACTCATTCACGACCCAAAGGGCTGGAGAGTCCACTTCCCCAGCTCTGTTGCCTCCGCACATGTGTTCTCTCTGGTGCCAGTTCCACCTCGTGCATGCAGCATTCCTAAGGGAACTCCCAGATTCTGGCATCTCCAACTAACTGGGGTCCCCATTACAAACTAGGGTTCACCGTCACAGCTTCATCCAGGTTGGCCTCTCAGGAACTCTACCCCACCATACATTGCCTGCCCTCGTCAGCTTTCTGAAACCATAGTATAGACTCCATGATCTGTAGTTAGACATCTGATGCCTGAGGAACCAGTTTTATGTGGCTCGTATCACCAGTTCTGCTGCTAGCTGAGGAGGATGCAGCCTGCCCTTGGACCACAGTTGTACTGCACGTGAAGTCAGGAGCAGAGTCTCCTTTCTCCTTTTTGTGCAGTGTCTGGGACTCCAGCATATGGGTGGTGCTGTCCGAGTGAGGGTGTCTTCTCCCCTCAGTGATCTAACCTGCTGGATAATCCCTCACAGACCTGCCCAGAGGCTTTTCTGTTTGGTGGTTGGTCCAAGTGACAGCATTGTGCGTCATACGGTATAAACTAAATACTGCCTGATGAATAGCCATGGTAAAAACGTGTTATGACCTGTGTCTACAAATGCACAGAAGATAAGTATCACAGTTACCGCACTATTAATAGTCTGCTTCATTTTTTAAAAATATGTTTACAATGCTAATAACCTACTAATGGGCTTTGACCCAGAGTTTTTAACTCTTAGGAGTTAAGAGCACTAGCTGCTCTCCCAAGGGAACCAAAGTTTAATCCTCAGCGCCCAAATGGTAACTTACACTCCAGTTTAGGGAATGTGATAGGTGCTGGGCAATCAAAACTGGTCGGAACATACTGCCTGAGTAAGTGAAGGCACCCATCTTCCTCTTAGCTAGAAGAGAAGAAGAACTAAGGACACTTCTGAATCTTAAGATTGTGTTGTACAGTTGCCAGCTTTGTAAATGTCAGCTACCTCTTTGATGTAAGAAACTTTGAAACCTCTAGTATTTTCAAATATTTTAAAATACTAGCTTCATATCACATGATCATAATCTTTAGTATGACTAGAGACAAACTGTCAAAGTGGCAGTGGAGCATGGACTCAGTTAAGCCCATTTTTTTTATATGTGTGAGAGCCAAGAAGGTAAGAGGGTAAAGTAAACATTGTCATTGGCCTGCCTCTCACTCTCTGACCTAAGAGGGACAAGACTCCCTTAAGGACCTGTAAAGAATAAAAAGCCAGCAGAGGAGCACAGCAGGTTATAGCCAAGGAGTCCAGCTGACACCTACTTGTACCCCTAGAGTCCTCAGGCCAAAGGCTAGCCAGGCCTCCAGGCCTTGTGCTGACCATGGCCCCCTGCTGCCAGGGACCGTGGGTCTTGTGTTCCTCAGGGCCTCTAGAACCCGCTGAGCTTCCTAGAAACAAATGGGTGATGGGTGATGGGTGAAAGCATAGGCTGCAGCTGAAGGGGATGTGGGTGGTAGAAACTAGAAGACAGTATAAAAGAACTGAGAAACAGAACAACAGGGAGATACCCAAGGCTGACTCTTCTAACAGCGCGAGGCTACTCTACTCTAATAGCTTGTACTAACAAGCCTCCTTCCTTCTGTACTGTTTAAAAGTAATTTTACATGTTTCACAGTAGCTCAAGGAGACAGAAGCCAATGGGAATTGGCTTGACTTCAAAAATGTAAAAAGTACACCACTTTAAGAAGGACCGGGCTGTGGAAGGGTCCAGCTCCTGCGTTAAGGCCCTGCTTCTCAGCATAAGCTGGTCCGCAGTGTATTTTCTCTACAGCATCCACCCCTTAGTCATACCATTGGCACTGATCTCTTCTTCCTAACACAGAGCTCTCTCCTCCATAGATTCTCTGTGGGAAAGAGATTCCTCGCTGGATCAACCGGCTGGCCTACTTCAGCTCCTGTATACCCTTTCTACAGAGTTGCCTCCCAAAGGAGTGGCTCACTCCTGCGGCACTGCAGTCTAGTGTCAGCCAAGAACTCCAGGATGAACTGGAAGAAGCAGAGGACGCAGCCGCATCCACTGCCATGGCAAGTGCTGCAGCTGGAGGCAGAACTGGGCGTCACACTAAACTATAATTATGATCTCTGCCGTCTGCCTTCAGAACGGTCTCTGGCAGTTGAGTGTCACTAGAGAAAAAGAAAATAGAGTAAATGTCCTTTGGATATTTTGTATGCAAAGATGGCTCTCCCCCAAATCCCAGTTTTTCAGCTCAGGATTATATTTGTAATCAAAAACAAAAAAGAAAAAAAATCACTCGGCACAGGAGGGAGAACTTCGTACGAAGCTGCCCTCTTCTCTTTTCTTTTTAACCCACTTGTAAATTTGGATTCACTTCCTCTGTTTTATACGAGCTCTGTTAAATTACGTTTACAGTATTTTGTACCACTGTTTACAAATCTTGCATGGACTTCTGCCACCGTGAAGGAAGAGTATCCTCCTCTTCAGACGTGAGGCAGACCATCTCTGTACACTTCCTGACAGCTGCAGAGCCACGGCCTAATAGTGGGCACAAGAGAAGGCTCTCACGACTGCAGGTCTCATCACCTGCTCACAGGCTGTCCCTTAGAGTCCCATTTGGCACCCAGACACAGGAGTGCCAGCTGGCCTCATGTGAAGGAGCACACATGGCCAGAGGGCTCCTTGGGCCCCAGGTCAGCTCCTTTCCACACCTCCTTCCTGTTCCGAGCAGCACATTCCCCAAGGTGCCCATGGAGCAACTGGTTTCATCCCAAACACACCTGCTCAGCAGGGGGGGGGTGTCGTGTCTGCCGGCTAGATGCCTCTGACCCTTTAATGAAGATGTGTTCATGGAAGACACTCTTATAACGATGAGTGGTTTGCACATGTCTTACAGAGGGGCCTCATTTTTACTTTAGTACATTCTAAACTCCTCCCTGTACAGGATATTTTTGGTGGGCTGGGAGTATCCTAACCTAGCTTCCTGAGCAGCAGTCTAAACTGACATTAAACTGCTTTTTAACTAGCCAGACTACCTTTTATACTGGACATTGAAAACTAGAATCTGAAACACACCTAACATTTAATACTTGTGTACACCATATCAGAAATGGCTTGTTGGAGTTTTAGTTCATGGGGGAGTGGTTGCACCTCATAATAGAGATTCTATTTTCATTGATAACTTGTTAAAAATCATATTTTTGTGTCTTAAATTCATCTTTTTATGTTCTCAATGTACATCTCTTACATAACATACCCTTAGGAGGAAGTTGTGCTACAGATAAGTCTTTAGCAAGGAAGTCATCTGTTAGAGTCCAACCCCCAGTGAGCCTTGGATGTAGAACCAATCATTACGTCACAATCAATGTTCTGCCTTAAGAGTGAGTGTGTAAGTGGATGCAACATAGGAACATCCCAGGTACTGACTGCAGCTTCCGATGCAAGGTTAGTGTGGGAGCCACAGTCTGTGTGAGGACGATACATGTCTTTGAGTAAATGACATCTTTAACTTTGCCATGAGCTGATTTTGATTGATACTTATTAACGTAAGCACACTCTCTTTATAGGGAAAGTAAACCTTGGGTTATTTGACACTTTGTGCTGTTTGACTGTTCCGTTCCAGAGAAGAAAGTTGCTGCAGGTTACTCTGCCAGGGGGCGGGGGGGGGGTGCATTTGTTTTAGGAAACGTGCAGCAAGACAGGATTGTGGGATTGTGGTCTTTATGAAGAGTTGACGTAGTTCAGTTCTGAAAAGAAGACTGAGGACAAGACACTAATGCTCCCAAGAGGTGTTCACTACAAAAGCCCAAGCCCTCAGCCCAGCTTAGTAGGAGTTGACTTGGGGTTTTCTGTTTGTTTGTTTTATTAATCGTGTGGATCATGGTGTTTCTATGAGATATAAAAATGTTTTGACCCAAGGGAATGGCCCCTCAGTTAGACATTTCTCGGTAAATAGCCAGGAACATCTCTCTGCTCACCCATAGTTCAGCAGCTCAGCACACACACGAGTGACTTGCTGTTCTCACACCTGACTGTGATATTTGCAATTTGAAGTAGTGTAAAAGTCTTGTAGGAGATAAACAGCGTGTGTGCAGGTCACCTGAGAGTCAGGACACACGATTCTTTGCACTTTAGTGTACCTGAGGTTAAGAGGAAGAGAATCTCATTTAGTGAAACCTTCTCTACAGTGCAAATTAAGAATGGGTTAATTAACTTTGCTTGTCTTGCCCTCAGAAGAAACAATCTTGTTCTCAGCATGAACTCCTAAGAAAACCCCTAAGTCAGAACCCGAGTCATGAATTCACATGTGATCCCGGGAGTCAGATACAGCTTTTGTAGTTGCAACCAAGTGAACTGTTTCTCCTGGTAGGTGTTCAAACAGTAATAGCAGTGAAAGATCAGGTAGCTGGGTTCTGGTGCTTGTTTTAAATACGCTTGGGCTTTTAAATCCTCACTGGGGGCATTGGCTTTAGATTGTGGCTTATGGGGCTGTGGAAGGCGGTGATTGTCCTCGAGGCCTGACCTCCAGCCAACTCTTGCTCTGACTCACAGCAATAGCATAGCTACCCATCACCAGCATCTTACAGAGCAGGGAACCCCAGGTTTAGTCCATCGATAGATAGCCTGGTGCGTCTGTGTGCGTGTGTGCATGTGCGTGTGTGTGTGTGTGTGTGTGTGTGTGTGTGTGTGTGTGTGTGTGTGGTCAGGCACCGCAGACAGCAGCAGGACTCTTTCCCATGGCTTCTTCCATCAGAAGACGGGTAGAAACACGTTCACTGCTTCTCAGCTCTAACCATTGTGTCGTCCTGTGGCTCCATTATGTCTTTACTGCAGCTTTGGTGTATGCTGTTTTCCTTAAATGACTAATTTTAAAAGTTAGTTTTTTCAGCAGTGGCCATCCCATTTGGGCCAGTATGGTTTGAAAGTGTTGCTTGGTTGTTAGACTTTCGTTGTCTGCTTGGTCTGTTCACACACATCTCCGCTGTCAACAAGTGGGACGGCTGTCAACAAATCTTCATGGACCTGAAGAGAATTTCTGTGAGGATGACTGCAAGTGTACTGTCACTCACAGTGTCTCTAAAACACCAAGAGCTCTCCCTCCCTTTTGCTACCTTGATATAGCATTGGGTTATCATGTCACAACATTGGAATACATCGATTTATTAAAAACTACTTTTATAAGAAATGTTTATAGTTCTTTGTGACCTCTAAGAGACACCACTGTTCTGTATTTGTGCTGGGAAGGGGTTATTTGTACAATCCAAGAATTCCATCTGCTCTGCGGGAGTGGGCCAGGTTCCTCTGTCACGCCTTGTATCCACAGCTTCCCTTGCTCAAACAGTAAGGACTCTTGGGCTCCGTCCCTGGGCCAACACATTGGCCATCAGAGAGCGCACAGGCAGCAAGTGGCAGCCCAGATTTCTGGGGAATGGAGGCAGAGTGCTGACTGGAAGACTCTCCCCACCTTTCAGCATTAAGTGGGAGCCTGAGTGCTGATGCTCACTTCCTGTTAGCCTCTGCTGTGTGGCACTTCCTGTTAGCCTCTGCTGTGTGGTACTTACTGTTAGCCTCTGCTGTTTAGCACCTCAAACCTGAAACTTTGCCTCTCACCTCCATTGGCCCTTTGTACCTAGCTCAGTATTTACCTCCACTAATTTAAGTTTTTCCCTAAAATTGTTAACAAGTAAATGAATAGTAATTTAATGATCCAACAAGGGTTGTCCACTCTTCGCCAAATAAGAGTGATCTACTGTAACCAGGCTGTTCTCACCTCAGGGACATCCGTGGGTCTCTTAACACCGTAATCTCCTAATAGACTCAGATCTGCTAAAAACAACCTAAGGGTCTTCCCTATAAAGAGAGTGCCAGTAATACTGGAGACAGTTTTTTTTAATTGTCCCTGTTTGCCCATGTTTAGGCCTTGCTCTGACTTCAGGAGTCTGCGCTAAGGATGATTAATGACTTCTTATGCTCTCTAAGAGATAATTTAGTAGCAAATAGCTTTTCTTCATATTGAAACAAAACAGAACACTAAAGAAATCTTCACTGGCTTGGTTATTTTCAGAGACCAGATAAGCCTCGATGTGCTCTGAAGATCTGCCCTGGCTGGCAAGAATTTCACAATCCCACTTGGGAGTGACTCCGTCCCGTGCTCTGAGGCAAGGAATAGTTAGGGCTGCCATCTCCAAGCCTTCTCTGGCCTTCACACTGGGAAGCACTCACTCTGATCCACAGGGGGCCTCCAATTGGAGGAAGACATTGTCTGTCTCCTTGTTTTCTCTCATCTCCCAAACTCAGGCAGGCAGTGGGATTTATCATCAGGACAGCCTACATTGCTTCTGAAGCCCTCAACCTATCTCAGGCTACCTTTAGGCCCTATGTGAGCCAGAGGGCTTAGGTATGGTTGCCCAGGTTGCTAAGCCAGACTCCTCAAGGCAGCTTGACTGTCCTGAATACACATGTGGTGTAAATTAAGGAAGGCAGCTGGAACTGGAGTGGCGGTCTGGCTCTTAGGAACACTGGCTGTTCTTCAGAGGACCTAGGTTCCTGTAATTCCAGATCTGGGGGATCTGATGGCCTCTTCTGGCCTCTCTGGCCTCATATTATACACAGAGACATGCAGGCAAAACACTCATTAAAAAAAAATTAAGGCATTTTGGTGTACCTGGGGGTGCTCAGTCTAGGTGACTACTTACCCTCAAACCTGGGCTGGAACTTTCCAATGGCAAAGCTGGAATATGCTCTAAGGGAGCAGAAGCTGCCAGAGTTGGCCATCAGGAAAGGTACAAAATGCATGCCTTCCTCTTCTGTCAGCATCTGTAAACAGACACCACAGGAGTACCCTAGTGTGGCCTCCAACTTGTTTAAAAAGAAAAAACAAAAACCTACCTTATATTGAGGACAATGAAAAAGGGAAGTCCTTTTGTTCTACCTCTGCCCTGAGTCGGGGCTGCCGTGGGTCACGTAAATACATTTCATTTATCACGACATCCTGTGCTTCACAAAGACAGTGGAGAGGTCATTCAGCCTAAGATCACACAGATTTCCTGGATAAAGTGAATGGTGGGAAAGGCTGATGCTATGTGTGTTGGCGTTAAGTTCCTGTCCACAGTCTGGAGAGGTGAACCTCTGAAGGGCTTAGTCATGGGTCCCCCTCAGAATCAGTAGAGGTGGAGGGAGGATTTTCCAAGTTTTTAATGAGTTTGAGTCAACCCTACAAACTATTCAAGGAGGAACCACAAAGTAAAACATGGACTCAAGGACTTCAGAGACTTACCTAGATGCCTCTAAACACCGGGCTGAAGCCAGGCTGTTCTGTCCTAGAACCACCTTGAGCTGTCAGGAACAAGTCCATCAACCAACCATTCATGGCGAAGACCCAAACTGCCCAAACTGCCATCCCCAGGGACCTTGCACATAGCCTCGTGTGTTACTGTTCACCATTACTGTCCCTTCTGACACTTCCAACATGACAGACAAAAATGCTTTAGTGGGTGACACTTTTTTTTTTAAGATTTATTTGTTTTATGTAAATGAAGAGAGCACCAGATCCCATTAGAGATGATTGTGAGCCACCATGTGGTTGCTGGGAATTGAACTCAGGACCTCTGGAAGAGCAGCTAGTGCTCTTAACCACTGAGCCATCTCCCTAGCCCGGGTGACACTTTTCAAGAAGTACCTCTCAGCCACACCTTGTGTCTTGAGAAGCCCTCTGGACCTCTGTTCTCTATTTCCATTGTTGTTTCTGACATTTCTCCACTACAGAACCTTCAGCCCTGCCAGGTGCCACCTGCTACTTCACACTCTTCTGCTCACTGTCTTCCTCCACAGCTGTTTCCTGTCCTCATTCCCAGTGACCACATCCACACAGATGGCAAGTGCTATTTGCCTCTGTCATCTTGTCACCTTGCCCTCTAGCTGCCAGCACCTCCCACTCCTCAATCGTCATGTCCATAGTTATTCTATCCACACACATTTCACCATCATTCCCCAGTCGATAACATCCACCACTGTCCCAGTCTTAGACCTGAGACCTATTATAGGGATGTTCTAGACCACTTCTAAAATTGTTATTTCAAGACAGGGTTTCTCAGTGTAACCTTAGCTGTTCTGGAACTCCCTTTGTTGACGAGCCTGGCCTTGAACTCAGAGATCCATCTGCTCTGCCTCCCAAGTGCTGGGATTAAAGGCATACATCACCATGCTTGGCCAGTTCTGGAATCTTCATTCCAAGCATTTCTGGCCATTACCTTTAGGTTTACCCCAATCCACTTCTCTATAAGGAATCATTGGCCTTTGCAGGATCCCAAAGCCATTAAATCTTGTACTTAAAAATGTCTCCTCTCTAACCCACCTATCTCTCCTCTCACTCAAACCAAATCTGATTGCCAGCAACTAAGTCATTTCCTCCTCTGGTCCCTCCACCACTTACTTCAATGTCCCTTTATTAAAATTTTCTGGCAAGCTAACCTGATTGGGATGTAGACTATATCAGAGTCTGGCTGCTGATGCTGCATGTGTTAGCTTGACTTTGTTTCTGTACATAAAGCAGTGAGTGGTCACTCACACTGCACCATGGTCTACTCTTGGTCCCTTGGAAGTCAGCTTCCCACATATATCTCAGTTGAGACCCTCACTTGACGCCTCAGTAAAAGATGTTAGGTCACTTGGCCTCTGGTCTCCTAATCTAAAGTCTGTATCCAGAGACACTGTGCTACCATAGGGGGTGCTTGCTACTTTTGTAAAACACCCCTCCCTCACCTCTCCAGGCTGTACCTCTAACAATTATTCCCTGTTCCTCAACAGCGCATTTCCTCTCTCCTGTCAGCAGCTATTATGTTCCCTGGAGACCTGCTATGACAAAATGGATCCTCTCCATCTCCACAATCAGAATTTTCCAACTCCATGTCCCATTCACTATTTTGAAAATCACTTTGATTTTGAGTGACGGATACAATAGAGTTTAGGGCTTCGAGTGTAGTTCCCAGGGTAACAAGTGGTAGTGCCCTTGACGAGTGTATGCAAGGCCCCAGAGTTCATCCCAGCACTGTTTGAAAAGTAAGGGCGTGGAGAAAGGCTGTATATAATGTATGTGAACCATTTAAAGGACGATGGAATGAACAGCATCCTGTACCCACCACTCAGCTTAGATAACAGACCTGGAGAACATGTCTAGGCCCCTCCCCCATTACTACTCTTCCTTCCACCAGAAGAGGAACCAACATCCTGAAGTTTGTGTACATTGTCCCTTTGGTCTTCTTTTTCTTGATGGTTTTATCTCCTGCATATGCCTATTTTTGAGCTTTGTATAAATTTAACTCATATATACCATGGTTTTTAAAGTCTCTATTTTTATAATTCATGCATATTTAATATGTATAGTTCTATCTCTTTCCACTACTGTATTCTACTGTATTCTACAAGCACACCATGATTCTGTTTATACATTTTCCCTTTGGCGGACATTTGAACAGTTGCAGCTTTCTCACTGATAAGCAATACTTTGTGAATGCTGTAAGGTGTGTATGTGCTGTGAGGATCTCTCTAGGAACTGCTAGGAATGTGTGTGTTCAAACTTATCGATGTCAAAGAACAATAGAGTCTTTATTACACCTTTATTAAATAAAATCCTGTTCAGCCCTCTCTCCATCTGCTAATCATAAAACTCTACGATCCAATTATTTTCTTACAATATCACATAATGAAATTTCTCAGAGGCTTGCCTTAAATATATTTTTCATAACTAAAGGAATCAGACCCTCCCATTCAGCCAATGGGAAAGATAACACTCAACAATGAAAAAGTAGTTTTTAAAAAGTCTAGTTGAGCTGGGCACAGTACTTATGCCAATAATCTTCTGGGAGACTATAATGGCTAGTCCTGGTTGTCACCTTGACTACATCTGGTTTGAACTACAATCCAGAATTTGAGAGCTCACCTGTGATCTGGATTGGGAGGTTAGAAGACAAGTTTCTGACCTGGATCTTGGTTGGCATGGAGATCTTGAGGCATACATAGTGACCATGAAAAGTTTGGGCACAAGGAAGGTACATGCCTTTAATCCCAGGAGACTAAGGCAAGGAGATCTGAGTCAAGGTCAGCCTGGGACAAAAGAAGTCCCAGATCCAGTCATGGTGGTACACATATTAACCTGGGTCACACCTTCTGCTGGAGGCCTAATGAGGACCCTGGAAGAAGATTCTCACTAAACTAGCTCTACTCCTCCTGGAAGGGAGGGGCTTTCTGTGCTCAGAAGTTTGTGGTGGAATTTTCCCACTGGCTTCAGATTGACCCAAACTCTGACTCTCTCATCCTCTGACCTCCATGTGCAAACTGGCACACATGTGCCTCACACACACGCACAGTGAATGTTTTCAAAATCAGGAAAAAGAACCCCAGAGAAACCTGTGTCATCGTGTGTCATCTGTGATAACTTGCAAGCATGGCTCCAGTGCTGTGCTTGGCACGTGGCACCAACGGTGCAAAGACTTGCACAAGCCTGGAAAGTTTCTCCGGTGGGTCACTCCAAGGACTGACTGCTGATCTTCCACAAAGAGGCTGGAAAAGTCAAAAGCACTTCAAATTGGAGTCCATACAATAATCCAAGCCACCAGAGGTAGTAATTAAATTTCATGTGGCTTTGCCAGGCCACAACCTGTATTTTGTATCTTTGTCAGGTGACACCGTACCCAAGTCAGCTGAGTGTAGACAAACTTCTTCCCACTTTTGATTTATGTGTAGACACACCTGTTCCTGCTCTTGACTTATATATTTCTGATTATTGATAAGTTAGTTCCTTTTCTTATAAACAAGATATACCCACCCCCCCAGCAGCTCCTGTGGGGAGCTAGGCTCTCTTTGCCAGAACCTGCCTAAACAGTGCCACAAACTTTGGGCCAAGGAGGCCACTGCAAGGCACTGGGAGGCGCTTCCTACGTGTGACGGTTGCCATTGATTGTCAATCTAACCAGTTTTGGAATCACCTAGGAGACAGAATTTGGGTGTGTGACCATCCTTCCAGAGAGGATTAACAGGTGAAGGCCCACCCTCGAAGTGGCCACGACTCCAAAGGGCAGCCAATTCTGCGGGTCTGAGGGAAGGCCGTGTGTCCCTGTAGTGAGAGTCTTGGTTTCTTGAAAAACACATTATGTTACATGAGTATGTTTCTGCTTTAATCCCAGATGTGGGATATATGGCTGCTTCGGTTTGTCCACAGTCATTAGCTACGATTGTCCCACGCTCCCTTTGAAAAGCTCTCAGGGAGAACTTTCCCTCGGGATGGAGACCCTCCAACTCTAAAGACCAGACCGAGACACCACAGGATGCAATCAGCAAGAGGATTTGGTTTATTGTCGGGATACACAGGCACAGGCACCTGCGGGCGCTTCAGTCACTCGGGGGACTGGCGCGCCCCACGGAACCAAGGATGGGCTTTTATAGGATTTTGGGGAGCAGAAGCAAGCATACAGAAGCAGATGCATGGTTACAGGGATATAATTGGTGGATTCTAATATGGCAAGGGTTTAGCCCGGGGGCAAGTTTCCTAGCTACCTTCCTGAAACATAACGGCTGACTCGGCCCCCCAAGGGTTCAGCCCGGGGGCAAGTTTCCTAGCTACCTTCTTGGAACATAACGACTGACTCGGCCCCCCACCAGGGTGTGGGACCTCTCCCGGGGCTTTTTTCATTGTCAGGTGCTCAACCGAAGTCGTCCTGTTGCCAGGCCTTCAACCAGACACATCTTGCTTGGCAGCCGCTGTGTACTCAGTGTTCTAACCTTTCCCTGAACCAGTCATCTTAAGTACAGCCTTGCAAAATGGCGTTACTGCTGCTAAGCTGGGGTCTTTCACCTTGACTTTTGCCAGCTGTAGAAGGTTTACTTCTGGGGATTCTGGAAAGAATATAAATGGGAGAGCCCTGAGAAGCACCTGTGGCAGCGGTAGCGACTGCTGCTGCTGCATTTGCTGGATTGCTGGATATTCTGAAGAGTAAGAGTGGACTCACCCTTAGAAACCTGACACCCCCCAGTAAGCAGGAAGTAGTCCAAAGAAGTCTATGTTCCCTCTCCCCTCTAGTCTTCTTTCTCTTCAACCTAGTGTTGGGGGCTTGGAAGGAATTGGGGTGGGATAAAGGTTGGAAGGGCGGTAGGTATAAGAACCCAATAAAGTAGACCCAGAAAAAATAGCACCTGCATGTCCCTGTCCTCAGACTTCAACTTCTTAACCTTCTTTCGTGGACTACTATGGCAGCACTCTCCAGGGAGCCATCTGAGGTAATACCCAGTTAAATACTTAAATAGATCCTGGTGAAGGAGCATTTTTTGATGCTTGCCCCAGTATTCTGGGTTCCCTCAATGCCTTACATTCAGACACATTCTCATATAAACTACTTTGGGGACCCAAATTGACATAAGACAAATAACCACAGAACCCTTCCTAATACAGATTTGGGTACAGGTAGTTAGCTCTGAGAAGGACTGGCCAGGCCAGTGGGTTACCCAAGATAGGGCATTAGAAAGACAGAATCAGGGCGGCGCCGCGCGGTGAGGAGCTCGTGTTCATACCTGTAGCTATGCCGTCCAAGGGTCCGCTGCAGTCCGTGCAAATCTTCGGACAGCTGTGGCCCACTGCAAACGAGGAAATGGGCTCATCAAGGTGAATGGACGTCCGCTGGAGATGATTGAGCCGCGCACGCCGCAGTACAAGTTACTGGAGCCTGTTTTGCTTCTGGGCAAGGAGAGATTTGCTGGTGTGGATATCCGGGTCCGTGTGAACGGTGGTGGTCATGTGGCCCAAATTTATGCTATCCGGCATTCCATTTCAAAAGCCCTGGTGGCTTATTACCAAAAATATGTGGATGAATCCTCCAAGAAGAAAATCAAAGATATCCTCATCCAGTACAATTGGACCCTGCTTGTAGCTGACCCCCATCGCTGCAAATCCAAAAACTTTGGTGGTCCCGGTGTCCGTGCCCGGTACCAGAAATCCTACCGATAAGCCAGTCTCAAGGATCAGGGTTTACCTTTGTAATAAACATCCTAGGACTAAAAAAAGAAAAAAAAGAAAAAGAAAAGAAAGACAGAACTAAAGAGAGAAGCCTCAGAAGAAGATTAGTTGGCAGTGGTCACTCCAGATGGGCCAGCTCAGGGCCCCAAAACAGGATGGTGGTGGTCAGATCAAATCTGCTTCGGGAGGGTTGGGGATTTAGCTCAGTGATAGAGCACTTGCCTAGGAAGCGCAAGGCCCTGGGTTCAGTCCCCAGCTCCGGAAAAAAAAAAAAAATCTGCTTTGGGACTTCCTCATGGGGGAGCATGCAGACTGTTGCCTTTCCCCCAAGCAAGTTTTTCAGTTCCGGGACAACATGAACCCTTCTATATAGTCGTGCAGTCCAGGCATCTACTTTAGAATTCTGAGTAAAATGGGCTTGTGAGGAAAGCTCACCCTTTCCTGGACATGTCTAGTCTCAAGCTGGCATGAGGGATGCTTTAGCACAGAGGGGGGGGGGGGTGATATCTAAGTCCAATGACTGCAAGATACTTCTTACTAAAGAGTATGTTCTTGCTTCCTTGTTTAATTAACTTGAAAAGTTTACACTGCGATCGTGTGTGTGTGTGTGTGTGTGTGTGTGTGTGTGTGTGTGTGTGTGTGATTTTTTAATTTAATTTCCCAGCATGAACTTGGTAGGTGACTTCTACGGCAATGTCAAAGGTTGAGCATGCCTGTGAGCATTCTGAGTGTGTCTTAAGAAAGACCCTTCTCTCCTGCAGCCTCGAACCAACGCTGCTGCAAAGCCCTCCTCCTGCAGCTGGCTACCTACAGTGTCAGCTAAGTCTGGGCTCAAAGTGTCTGCACGGAGAGAAGACACTGGAAGAATGGGGTCCTGCAGCTGGAGAGGGCTGAGCTCAGTGAACACTGAACTTTGATGGTTTTCTTACCTGAGGAAGTAACTTCCCTCCTCACTCTCAGGAACAGATGTAAGGCAGTCCTACCCTTACTGCTGCAGAATTACCTTCTGACATTGCCTGGGGTCACGATACTGCACTGTGTGCAGATGCAGTAATGTGCCTCTTGGCCTTCACTGCAGAACTGCCTTTGCCTCTAGGTCTCTAACCAGACTCAAGGTTATACTCAAGGTTATATTAGACGCAGGCCCCCTAGAAGTGAGGTGCAGTGGGACCTGTGTAGAGGTGCACTACACACCGGAGAACTGAGCTCAGGAGAATGTGCATAGAAACGGATTTTAAGGGTATGGGGTGATGGGTTCATCCCCATTGCTCCCTTGCTCCTACTGTGCATGCTGTCTGCCTTGCAGTCTCACCCCCGCCCTCACTTGGCCCTCTAAGGTGACAGATCTCCATTGTGCTGAGAATTTGGTGTCTGGGTGTGTCCTGTACTGTCTCAGAAGGGGCTGCCCTCCCTTATACCCTGCATCCCTACGTTCCTCCTGTGGTGATTGTCTCCTCGGTCCTGAAATACGTAATTGGGACAAATATATTTAAGACTTGGCAGGATTCCCTCGTTGGTTCCCTGATCTATGGAGGGCATGGAGGTATTATGGTTGAAAAAGACTGGAAGGGAGCCAAGCTGCCTCTGTCCTGCTAAAACCAGTGTGGAATCCTTGCAGGGATTGAAAAAAACTAGTGACAGGAAGAGACTTGAAAGATGCAGGTTCCGTGGTTGTTGCCATATCTCTTCTTAACTCCGCCTCCTCTTTGGCCCGGCAGAAGATGGATGGATCCTGGAGACAGCCGGTTACCAAGTTGAACCAAGTGGCAATTCTGTTGCAGCTGCTACCCCAGATGTGCTGTGAATTGTCACACCTCCTAGCCCCAAGTCCTGGCAGTGGATCGCAAGAGCTTTTCTTCTCCACAACTGCCCATAATGCCTAAGAGAAGCGATTTGCTCTGCCGACTAGCCCAGCAGAATGCCTCCACTGTCTGACCTCCAGAGTACGTTAATTTCCCAGCCCTGTGTCTCAACTCTGTTCAAAGAGATCCTGCTCGCTTGCCTCTTCCACGATGACATCCAACCCAGATCCATTACATTGATGGCAATTATGTCTGTTAGAACATGGGTCTGCCCTCTTAAAGAAGCTAATCACTCTCAAAAGGCTAGGTCTCTCAGACTAAAGAAATCAGTTCAGAGCACTAGCTGCTCTTCCAGAGGTCCTGAGTTCAATTCCCAGCAACCACATGGTGGCTCACAACCATCTGCCATGACATGATTCTCACTGATGCACGTGAAGACTGAATGCTTATATACAATCAATCGATCGATCAATATCTGACTTTGGGTTTTTGAACAATGTCAACTGTCACTGATGGTCCCTCCTCGGTCATGTCCTTCAGGACCAGACAGGGGAAGCTATCTGCAATGAGACTTGGAGGTATGGAGGCTCAGGAGAGGTGCAGGGAGGAGCTAGTCCCACAGCTACCTTGGGGGGCCATCTATCTCCTTTCTTACAGCTGCCACTTCGGCAGCAGTTACCTTGGGGGAACCTGACACACAATGCCGCTAAAAGAGGGAGCTAGCCAGCACTGTGCCATAAGCTCACTGTTTCTGTTTGGGAAGCTGAGTCATAAGAATCCCAAGTCTGGGAAGACCCTGTGCTCTGGCTAGTTTTATGTCCATTGTGCTTGTCTCATAGACCCCAAAAGACCACCAAGGAGTTGATTCTAATGCAATTGCACGAGGTCTTTATTCAAGCTGGAGCGTAGGCTCCTCCCTCATCTCCGACCAAGCAGGATGGGGGCGCGGGGGGGGGGGGGGTGAAGCCCCAAGCCCAGTTTCAAGCAAGCATTTATAGAGGCAAGCAAACAAGCAAGGGGATATCCAGCTTGGGGCTATTATGGAATTTGTTGCCCTTTAAAATGATTGACTAGTGCTGGGAGCCAAACCATAAACTTTCATAAGTAGGTACAACTGTAACTTCTTTCCTCCTGATTGGTGGTTGTTAGGGAGTGACCAAGAGACTAACACTAGGTGTAGGCTTGTTGGGGAATGACTCAAAGATCAATATTAGGTGCTGATTTGTTAATGAACTCCAATTCAGCCTTAGGTCAGGTTCTCTAAGGAGCCTGAACCCAAGATGGAGTTGGTCTGGTCTCTCGTGTCACCTTGGCATAAGCTTGGGTGACTTTTGGAAAAGGAAACCTCACTGAGAAAATGCACCAGACTGACCTGTAAGCAATCCTGGTTAGAGGTCAATTTCTTGATTGATGATTGATGGGAGAGAGCACAGCCCATTGTGGGTGTTTCCATTCCGGGTTCTATAAGAAAGCAGACTGAGAAAGCCCTGAGTTCTGGTTTACATCTGTGCTGGGAACAGAGCCTTTGCTCTAGATCCCAACAAACTGAGCCCACACCCCAGCTGCAGCTTGCCTTGTGGGGGTATTCTGACACATCCAGGATCATAGGTGAGACCCCAACCGAGCTCCAATACTGGGCTTAACTGGGACCTCAGAGACCCTGGGACCCAGATACCCTGCCCAGCCAGAGACCCGCACTCCTTCCGGTTTGCACCTGTACCTGGTGCCGAGCCTCTACTCTGGATCCCAACCCACTCAGTCAACACCCTAGCAGCTCAACTCCCAGGGGATCTGACACATCCAGGATCACAGGCTCACAGGAAGGACAGGCTCCAATCAGAGACAGCAAGGTCAGTTAACACCAGAGATAACCAGATGGTGAGAGGCAAGCACAAGAATAAAGCAACAGAAACCAATACTACTTGGCAACATCAGAACCTAATTCTCCCAACACACCTATAAAGCAAGATTCAGATCTAAATTCTCATCTCATGAAGATGATAGAGAACTTAAGAAGGACATAAACAACTCCTTTAAAGAAATACAGGAGAACACAGGTAAACCAGTAGAAGCCCTTAAAGAGAAAACACATAAATCCCTTAAAGAAATACAGACAAACACAAACAGGTGAGGGAATTGAACAAAACTGTCCAGTATCTAAAAAGGAAATAGAAACATTTAAGACCACACAAAGGGAGACAGCCCTGGAGATGGAAAACCTAAGAAAGAGAGCAGGAGTCATAGATGTGAGCATCACAACAGACTATAAGAGACAGAAGAGAAAATCTCAGGTGTAGAAGATACCGTAGAAAACATTGGCATAACAGTTAAAGAAAATACAGAAAGCAAAAATCTCCTAACTCAAAACATCCAGGAAATCCAGGACACAATGAAAAGACCTATAATAATAATTATAATATTATTGTTATAATTATTATTATAATAGGTTTAGAAGAGAATAATAGGTTTAGAAGAGAATGAAGATTCCCAACTCAAAGGGTCAGCAAACATCTCCAAAAAATTATAGAAGAAAACTTCCCTAACCTAAAGAAAGAGATGCCCATAAACATATAGGAAGCCTACAGAACTCCAAATAGATTGGACCAGAAGAGAAATTCCTCCTGTCACATAATTGTTAAAACACCAAATGCACAAAACAAAGAAAGCATAATAAAAGCAGTAAGGGAAAAAGGTCTAGTAACATATATAAAGGTAGACCTATCAGAATTACACCAGACTTCTCAACAGAGAATATGGAAGGTAGAAAATCCTAGGCAGATGTCATGCAGACCCCTAGGAGAATACACATACCATCCCAGGCTACTCTATCCACCAAAACTCTAAATTAACATAGATGGAGAAACCAAGGTATTCCAAGACAAAACTAAATTTAAACAATATCTTTCCACTAATTCAGCCCTAGAGAAGATAATAGAAGGAAAAGTCCGACACAAGGAGGGAAACTACACCCAAGAAAAAGCCAAAAATTAATCTTTTCACAACAAACCCAAAAGAAGAGAAAAATACAAACATAATTTCACTTCTAACAACAATAACAGGAAGAACAATCATTGGTCTCTAATATCTCTCAATTCCGCAATAAAAAAACATGGGCTAAGAGATGGGATACATAAACAAGACCCAGCATTTTGCTGCATACATGAAATGCACCTCAGTGACAAAGACAGACACTACCTCAAAGTAAAAGGCTGGAAATTTTTTTTCCAAGCAAATGGTCCCAAGAAACAAGCTGGAGTAGCCATTCTAATATCCAATAAAATAGACTCAATCAAAAGTTATCAAAAAAGATGGGGAAGGACACTAAATACTCATCAAAGGAAAAAATCCACCAAGATGAATTCTCAATTCTGAACATCTATGCCCCAAAGGCAAGGGTGGCCACATTTGTAAAAGAAACATTACTGAAGATCAAAGAACACATCGAACCTCATACAATAATAGTAGGAGATTTCAACACCCCACTCTCATCAATGGACAGATCATGGAAACAAACTAAACAGTGACACAGTGAAACTAAAAGAAGTTATGAACCAAATGAATTTAACAGATAACTACAGAACATTTCATCCTAAAACAAAAGAATATACCTTCTTCTCAGCACCTCATGGTACCTTCTCAAAAATCAACCGTATAATCAGACATAAAACAAACCTCAACAGATACAAGAAGATTGACATAATCCCATGCATCCTATCAGTTCACCACAGACTAAGGCAATAACAACAAAAATGACAGAAAGCCCACATACACATAGAAGTTGAACAACACTCTATTCACTGATAACTTGGCCAAGAAAAAAATAAAGAAGGAAATTAAAGACTTCTTAAAATTTAATGAAAATGAAGGCAAACATACCCAAACTAATGAGACACAGTTAAAGCAGTGCTAAGAGGAAAACTCACAGCTCTGAGTGCCTCCAAATAAAACAGGAGAGAGCATACACTAGCAGGTTGACAGCACACCTGAGAGCTCTAGAACAGAAGGAAGCAAATACACCCAAGAGGAGTAGACGGCAGGAAATAATCAAACACAGGGCTGAAATCAACCAAGTAGAAACAAAAAGAATCAACAAAACCAGGAGCTGGTTCTTTGAGAAAATCAAGAAGATAGATAAACCCTTAGACAAACTAACTAAAGGGCATAGAGAGTGTGTCCAAATTAACAAAATCAGAAATGAAAAGGGAAACATAACAGAAAGTATTCAAAAAATAATCAGATCCTACTACAAAAGCCTGTATTCAACAACACTGGAAAATCTAGATGAAATAGATGATTTTTTAGACAGATACCAGGTACCAAAGTTAAATCAGGATCAGATAAATCATCTAGATAGTCCCATAACACCTAAAGAAATAGAAGCAGTTATTAAAAGTCTCCCAACCAAAAAGAGACCAGGACCAGCTGGGTTTAGTGCAGAATTCTATCAAACCTTCATAGAAGACCTCATACCAGAATTGTCCAAACTATTCCACAAAATAGAAACAGAAGGAACACTACCCAATTCTTTCTATGAAGCCACAATTACACTTATACCTAAACCACACAAGACTCAACAAAGAAAGAGAACTTCAGACCAATTTCCCTTATAAATATCGTGGCAAAAATACTCAATAAAATTCTCACAAATTGAATCTAAGAACACATCAAAACGATCATCCATCACAATCAAGTAGGCCTCATCCCAGGAATGCAGGGATTGTTCAATATACAGAACTCCATCAATGTAATCCACTATATAAACAAACTCAAAGAAAAAAATCACATGATCATCTTATTAGATGCTGAAAAAGCCTTAGACAAAATACAGCACCCCTTCCTGTTAAAAGTATTGGCAAGGACTGGAGAGATGGCTCAGCAGTTAAGAGCACTCACTGCTCTTCCAGAGGTCCTGAGTTCAATTCCCAGCAACCACATGGTGGCTCACAACCATCTGAAGTGGGATCTTGGTGCCCTTCTCTGGTGTACAAGCATAGATGCAAACAGAAATAAATAAATTTTTTAAAAAACTTTAGCAAGATCAGGAATACAAGATCCATAACTAAATATAATAAAAACAACATACAGCAAACCAATAGCCAACATCAAACTAAATGGAGAGAAACTCAAAGCAATCCCATTAAAACCAGAGACAAGACAGGGCTGCCCACTTTCTCCCTACCTATTCAGTATAGTACTGGAAGTTCCAGCCAGAGCAATTAGACAACAAAAGGAGATCACCAGGATAAAAAATTGGGAAAGAGGAAGTTAAGACATCACTATTTGTAGATGATGTGATAGTATACTTAAGTGACCCCAAAAGTTCCACCAGAGAGCTCCTACAGCCGATAACTTCAGCAAAGTGGCTGGGTATAAAATTAACTGTAACAAGACAGTAGTCTTCCTCTACTCAAAGGATAAATGGGCCAAGAAAGAAATTAGGGAAACAACATCCTTTACAATAGTCACAAATAAGATCAAATATCCTGGTGTGACTCTAACCAAGCAAGTGAAAGATCTGTACGACAAGAACTTCAAGGTCCTGAAGAAAGAAATTGAAGAAGATCTCAGAAGATGGAAAGACATCCCATACTCACAGGTAGGCAGGAGTAATATAGTAAAATGGCCATTTTACTAAAAACAATCTACATCAATGGGGATTCAATGCAATCCCCATCAAAATTCAACTCAATTCTTCATAAAGTTAGAAGGAGCGATTCTCAAATTCACTCTGAATAACTAAAAACCCAGGATAGTGAAAACTATCCTCAACAATAAAAGAACTTCTGGAGGAATCATTATCCCTGACCTCAAGCTGTACTGTACAGCAATAGTGATAAAATAGTGTAGATCAGTGGAATAGATAAGACCCAGAAATGAACCCACACACCTAAGATCACTTGATCTTTGACAAAGGAGCTAAAACCATCCAGCAGAGAAAAGATAGCATTTTCAACAAATAGTGCTGGTTCAACATATAGAAGAATGAAAATTGATCCGTTCTTATCTCCTTGTACAAAGCTTAAGTCCAAATGGATCAAGGACGTCCACATAAAACCAAATACACTGATTCTAATAGAAGAGAAAGTGGGGAAGATCCTCAAACGCATAGGCAGAGGGAAAATTTCCCTGAACAGAACATCAATGGCTAATGCCCTAAGATCAACAATCAACAAATGGGACCTCATAAAACTGCAAAGCTTCTGTAAGGCAAAGGACACTGTCAATAGGACAAAATGGCAACCAACAGATTAGAAAAAGAGCTTTACCAATCCTACATCTGATAGAGGGCTAATATTCAAAATATACAAATAACTCAAGAAGTTAGACTCCAGAGAACCAAATAACCCTATTAAAAAATGGGGTACAGGGGCTGGGGATTTAGCTCAGTGGTAGAGCGCTTACCTAGGAAGCGCAAGGCCCTGGGTTCGGTCCCCAGCTCCAAAAAAAAGAACCAAAAAACAAATGGGGTACAGAGCTAAACAGAGAATTCTCAACTGAGGAATCTTGAATGTCTGAGAAGCATTTAAAGAAATGTTCAACATCTTTAGTCATCAGGAAAATGCAAATCAAAATAACCCTGAAATTCCACCTCACACAGTCAGAATGGCTAAGATCAAAAACTCAGGTGACAGCACATACTGGCGAGGATGTGGAGAAAAAGGAACACTCCTTCATTGCTGATGGGATTGCAAGCTGGTACAACCACTGTGGAAATCAGTCTGGCTGTTCCTCAGAAAATTGGAAGTAGTTGTACCTGAAGACCAGCTATACCACTCCTGGGCATATACCCAAAAGATGCTCCAACATATAACAAGGACACATGCTCCATTATGTTCATAGCAGCCTTATTTATAATAGCCAGAAGCTAGAAATAACCAAGACATCCTTCAGCAGAGGAATGGATACAGAAAATGTGGTACATCTACACAATGGAGTACTACTTAGCTGTTAAAAACCATGACTTCATGAAATTCTCAAATGGGTAGAACTAGAAAACATCATCCTGAGTGAGGTAACACAATCACAAAAGGACACACATCGTCTGCACTCACTAATAAACAGTTATCAGCCAAAAACCTCACAATACCCATGATACAACCCACAGACCACATGGAGCTTAGGAGGAAGACCAGGGAGTGGATGCTTCAGTCCAGCATTGAGAGGACCACAGGATGATCTCAGGAGGTGGAGGGAGGGGGACTTGGGAGGGAGAGAGGAGGGGGAGGAAATAAGGGGGCGGTATCAGGTACTGGAGGAGACAGTAGAGAGGTACAGAGAGTCAGGAAATGGAATAGAAATGTGTAGCAGAGGGGATGAAGAAGTAAGGATAGCCACTGGAGGGTTCCAGATGCCAGGGAAACGAGAGGCTCCCAGGACCCCACGGTAATGATTTTAGCAGCGTAGAGGAGACAGAGCCTGTAGAGACCACCTCCAGTAGATAGACATGGCTCCCGGTGGTGGGATGGGGCCACACAGCCATCTCAAAGTTTTTAACCCAGAAATGTTCCTGTCTAAAGGAATAACAGGGAGCAGAGACTGAAGGACAGACCATCTGAGGACTGCCCCACTTAGGGATCCTTCCTGTCTACAGACACCAACTCGGACAGACGCTGTTGCCATTGCCGAGAGACACTTGCTGACAGTAACCTGGTATGGCTGCTCCTTGGGAGGTTCAGCCAACAACTGACCAATACGGATGTGAATGCTTGGAACCAACCATCTGACTGAACTCAGGGACCCAGGTCAGGGAGCTGGTGGAAAGACTGGAGGAACTGAGAGGGATTGCAACCACATAGGAAGAACAACAGCTGTCGGGACCACCCAGTGCTCCCAGGGGCTAGACCACCAACCAAGGAGTGTACGGGGAGGGATCCACCGCTCCAGATACAGATGGCAGAGGATGGCCTTGTCTGATATCAATGGGAGGGGAGGCCCTTGGTCCTGTGAAGGTTTGATGCACCAGCATAGGGGGTTGCTGGTGGGGTGGGAGAGGGTGGGTGGGTGGGAGAGCACCCTCATAGAGGCAAAGGGGAGGGAGGAGAGGGACATTGTGGGATGGGGGTCTTGAGGAGGGAAACTGGGAAGTGGGATATCACTTGAGACGTAAATTAATTGAATGATAAATAAATAAATAAATAAATAAATAAATAAATAAATAAATAAATAAATAAATAAGTGCGAACCCTGAGGAGCAAGCCAGTAAGCAGAACCACTCCATTTGTGTGTGTGTGTGTGTGTGTGTGTGTGTGTGTGTGTGTGTGTGTGTGTGTGTTCTACATTGACATAACCAGTTAAGAACAGTTAGCCAGAAGTGGAACTACAGAAGTCAAATTTAGAGACTTTCCCAGAACTATGAACTTTGATGGATCAGGCCTTTGTTTTAGTTTTAGCAGGCGGTACTATTGAAAGACCCCCCCCCCCCAGAGCAGGAAGACCCTCACTCAAGTCTTGGGATGACGAGACACCCCCGCCCAGAACTCACACAAGACTGTCCTTGCTGTAATCACATGAGGTTTATCAATAGGAACCAGTGCACTGGGGTTGAGACTCATATCCCACGCAGGGGCACAGGAGTTCGACCCCAAGAGGCTGGGAGAAAGGGTATTTAAAGGAAGAAGCCACAACCCAAGGGGGCAGGGATGGTGTCATTGGAAAATCACAGGGAGAAGCTTCCTGTCTCTCAAGATTGCTTAACTTTATGGTCCGCTAGTTCCTAGAAGCTTCCTGCTTCTCAAGGTTGTTCTCTAAGATTTTAATCTAACTTTATGGCCAGCTAGTTCCTGGGAGAAGCTTTCTGTTATCTTTACTAGGCCTGGAATCACATATCTAAGGGCCTTATCTTAAGTCCTTTTATCTAGTTCCTGGGAGAGCAGGCTCAAGAAATGTGACCTTTTACTTACAGGTAGAGGGCAGGGTCTGGAATTTGGGGTATTTAGGGCTTCTTTTGGGTGAGGTTGCATTTTTAAACTTCTGGCTTTTTGGCTGTGTTTTTTATTCTTTCACTGTCTACACGCTGAGTTTTCCAGCCTGAATGATGCTTCCACCCTGAAGTCAGCTACCAAGTCTGGGGCCTGTTACAGACCACAGGGGTTCACGGGCCAGCAGCATAGCTAAGAAGCAAACGCCTGGTTCAGTGACCTACACTATCCCAAAAGTAGGCTAGAAGAGCAGTAGAGGAAGACTCCAGGCTATGCACGCACACAGGCAAGCACACCCACATATGTACACGTTCATATATGAGCCACAGACACAGAAAACGTTTTAATTTTAAAAAATAATAACTAGGGCTGGGCACCGTGGTGCATGCCTTTAATCCCAGCACTTGGGAGGCAGAAACAGGCAGAGAGTCTTGTGAACTCGAGGCCAACCTGGTCTACAAAGTGAGTTCAGAACAGCCAGGGCTCTGTTACACAAACTTTGTCTCAAAGAACATAGATAGATATTAGGCTTTTGAGTTAGGTCTCAGAAAAAGCAGGCAGGCTTAGCAGTGAGGATCTGAAAGCAACTGCTTCCTTGTGGGATAATTCTCCTTCCTACTGCCTTATGTCTCCAGATGAGTCATCTTTACTTACAGGTGATCCCCAGGCCATGTGATTGACAAGCCGGGTTGGAACGGCATTTAAGGAAGGGGCTTTACTATGCAATGGTCTAATCTTTAAGGCAGATAAAATTCATGTCTCCACCCATAGCCCCAAGTAGAACTCAAGAGTCCAAGCTTTCTGGTTTTTTGAAACAGGGTTTCTTTGTGTAACCCTAGCCGTCCTGGAATTTTCTCTGAAGACCAGGCTGGCCTTGAACTCACAGAGATCTGCCTGCCTCTGCCTCCAGAGTGCTGGGACTAAGGAGCCACACTACCATGCCTGGCTCCATATTCTCATCTTGTAATCAACGTAGCTTTCCTTTAAGGGGCCTAAACAAAAGCTTGATGCTGAGACAGACTAGGCTAACTCATGGCAGGCTTCAAATCAGCAGTTCAGGACACTAGGCCTGAATCTCTGTCTCCAAGAACTGGGCAAGTCCAAGCCTCAGAAGCTGCCCCACCACCTGGCCTGAGACAAGGACAATGGGTCAGCAGTAGTTTCCAGACTTCCCCAGCAACAGTTTCCAGACTTCCGAGCAACAGTCTCTAGCCTCCCAAGCCCCAGCAAGAGTCCTGGAATGTCCCTAGAGATAGAGCCAGTGATTAAGAGAGGTTACCTACTCCCTCACCAGAAATCCTCTGATGTGCTTTAAACTGGACCTGAGGCTCCCTGTGGCACCTCTGTAGGCATAAATTTTTTGCAACCCACTTTGAATAAGGGTTGAACCTCTCCTCTAGCCCACCACCCAGCAGAGGTAGTGGGAGAGAAAAGTTATTAGGATTTGGGGGAAGTGAACCTGTTCAGCAATAGTTCTTTGGGAGCGAGCTCCATCTTTTGGGGCAGCTGTTCAGTCTGGTAACAAACACCAAATACAATGTTAACAGCTGCAGATCAGTCCTCTAGGCAGGCAGACAACAGGCATGAACCAGCAGCTACATAGTCCTTTCAGGAAGCAGACATCAGGCACAAACTGGCACCACCAGGTAGTTCAATCCTGAAGAAACCACCAGGCTGGCTGGGCAGCCTGAGGCAAGGCTGTAGAAGCAGCAAGCTGTCCCAGGAGCCTCACAGCAGTACTTCCCATAGTTTCTCTCAAAAAACGGTTGTGATGGTTTGTATAGCTTGGTCCTGGGAGTGGCACTATTAAAAGATGTGGCCCTGTTGGAGTAGGTGTGTCACTGTGGGTGTGGGCTTTAAGACCCTCATCCTAGCTGCCTGGAAGCCAGTCTTCTGCTATAATCTTCAGATGAAGATGTAGACCTCTCAGCTCTGCCTGCACCATGCCTGCCTGGACTCTGCCATGCTCCTGGCTTGATGATAATGGACTGAGTGAACCTCTCAACCTGTAAGCCAGTCCTAATTAAATGTTGTCCTTCATAAGACTTGCATTGGTCATGGCGTCTGTTCACAGCAGTAAGACCCTAAGACAGTGGTGTTGGCACAAATTGAGCTCAACAACACCATGTAAGGCAATAATGAGTGAGGCAGCAGAAACCAAACCTAAGACTCAGTGCTCGTTTCCCACTGTCTGTGGGGTCATATTTATACTCCTTCATCAAGAGTCCTTCCACGTGTCTGCTTCAGGAAGGCAGTCTTTCATGTGTTTGCTTTAGCAAGACATCCTTTCACCTGTGTGAAACTAACTTTCAGAAAGTTGGCGAAACTAACTTTCCGAAGAACTAGAGGTTTCCACTCCACGTTTCCATCTCTGTAGATAGTAGACCCTGCCCCCCGCACCCCCCCCCCCATGCTGGGCTTCTGCAGACTAAAACGCTGTGTTTATGCTATTCCAGTCCAGGGCATCATTCTTCAGTGGATCATAGAACCTTACAATGCCCCCACCTTTGTTTTCAGTATTTTGAATTTTAAGGAAGGGCGATTGCAAAGCTTCCCTTTCTTAGAATTGGTGTAACCAGGGAAGTGGAAGTAGGGTCCAGTGCTGATCAGGAGGAAGGAATCTACTGTCCATGACCTGCAAGCCTACTGATGCCTTTCTGAGGGGCTAACAAAATGTCCCCAACAGGCCAGTTTCACTCATGAAGTTCCCTCTGCTGTCTGACTCATGACTATGCCTTTTTCTTTGTGTCATTGCCCTACCACAGAAAGCAATGTGCTGTCCAGTACATTGTAGGAAAGTAGCTTTGAAAGGGGCGGTGGCATGTCCTGCATTCTTCTGTCCTTTTCCACCTGAAATCCAACTTCTGCTCCACTCATAGAACACCAGAGCTGCCGGATTCTAGAACCTCAGAGACAACCAAGTTCTAGTGCTGTAACTGTGCCTCTTTGACACTCTGCCCACCCCACCCCCATCCCCTCCCTCCCTAGCTCCCGCTCCCTCCCTAGCTCCCGCTCCCTCCCTAGCTCCTGCCCCAGGATGGTGTGGGATTGCAACAAAGTAGTCCCCTCTAGGCTTTTCTCTCCAGAAGGAGTGTTTAGGGCAGTGTTTCTCAACCTGGGGGTCACGACCCCTCTGGCTAGCCCAATGATCCTTTCATAAGGGTCCCATATCAGATACCCAGCATATCAGAAATTTATGTTACAATTCATAACAGTAGCTAAATTACAGTTATGAAGTAGCAATGAAATACGTTTATGGTTGGGGGTCATAGAAACATGAGGAACTGTTGTAAAGGGTCCCAGCATTAGAAAGGTTGAGAAGAACCATGTGAGAAAAAACTCCAAAGCCACAACAGAGACAGCCAAAGAACAACACTTTTAGCTTGCCAGAAAGTCCGCTCCTATGGACTGTGGAGGAATTACGAGGAGGAGGGGGAAGGGGAGGGGGGAGAAGGAAAGGGAGGGGGAGAGGGAGGAGGGGAACAGCTCCAGGAAAGACCATTCTAATAGTTATTAACCTCTAAGCCCTCGAAAGTGCTTCTAGCACTTTCGCTGGTGACGTTCACTTTCATCCTGACAGGTATGCCAGGCTGGAGTATCATTAGCAAGTTTTTATTGATGAAGAAGATGAGTCAAAGGTTACCCTACATCCCATGGGAGGAGAGGGCAGGAATCTCCTGGAGGCTCCTTTGCTTTTATCTCTAACAGCAATTCTCACAGAGGGTGAGCGGGAGAATGAAAGAAGGGGCAGGAATATGATCAATGTATGAAGTAAATATTGTGTGTGTGTGCGTGCATGCGCGCACGCGCGCGCGCACGCACGGATATATACTCGAAATTGTGAAATTTTTTTTTCTTTTCTTTTTTTCGAAGCTGGGGACCGAACCCAGGGCCTTGCACTTGCTAGGCAAGCGCTTTACCACTGAGCCAAATCCCCAACCCCTGTGAAATTTTTTTAACCAAGTATTATTGTGCATGTAGGGGTCAGAGGACCTCTCTGTGGAATTGGGTCTCCCCCTCCACAGGTAATTAATTAACTGGCTTCCCAGGTTTTCACCACAGGCTCTTTGACCTACAGAGCCATCACTAGGGCCCTAAATAATAAACTTTAAAAAGCAGGGTCCCCTCAACCTGCTTATTATAAGTAACAAATAAAACCAAGGATGACAGTGCAATTTCACAACACCCAGGGGGCAGGGACAGTGGGTACGGGAGTGTCCCGAAGGCAATGTTACACCATGTTGCCCTGCCCAGAGGGGACTGGCCCAGAGAGTCCTAATGACTTCACCACCCACTCAACAAAGCCAATGCCTCCTCTCCAGGTCTGGGGCGCGCTTGGTTCCCCCAAATCCACCTCCTTTCATTCATCCAGTGCAGGGGTTTATTTCCACTTCTTGAATTCTTTAAAAAACCTAACCGATGCCGGGGCACGTGCCAGCGAGGCGAGCCTGGGAGTCCCCTAGTCGGCAGCGCGCGCGCGCTCCAGCACGAGCAGCGGGATCTCCTCCAGGCCCTCGGGTCGCTCCCCTCGCCGTAAGTAGCGCCGCCGCCAAGTCGCCAGCCTCTGTAGCAGCCTCTGCAGGCCGGGGGGCGCCCACACGCCGCGCTCCGGCGGGGCCGCGGCGCCGGGCCGCGTGAACTTGCCCTTCCTCCGGCGCGCCCCGCGGGCTCCGCGGGCGAACAGCCGCCGCCAGCACCAGAAGCCCAAGCCCGAACCGCTGTCGCCCGCCGTTCTGCGCGTCGCCGCCTCGGGCTCGGCGTGCCGCGCTCCCCGCTGCAGGCGCGCCACCTTCTCTAGCAGCTCGTGCTGCACGCCACCGCGCCGCGGACCCCGCGCCTCCGCCATGGGCTGGCCCGGGGCTGAGGAATCGGGAAGCCACCCTCCTCTCAGCTTTGCGGTGCCCTCCAGGACCCCAAAGGACCAGCGTCTCTCCGTGGGTGGCCTCCAGGGGATGTGTGCCCTTAGCCGCCACCCACCCTCTGGGTTAAGTTGCCAAGGAAACATGGAGGATGACTCCACAATGGCAGCCTTGTTCTGGAGGAAGTCCTAGAATCCAGAGACCCCCAAGCGCCATAGCCAAGCACAGTGGCACCGTGTGTAATCCTACCACTCAGAGCTTCAAGGTCAGCTGAATGAGCGTCTTTCTCAACCAACCAAAAGAAGCAGAAGGGGTGCGAGAACTGAGTCCTTACCAAATGACTTCGGACATTAGAAGGGAACATGTTGACCTCTTAACTATTAAGCTACACTGAACTGAGCCTTGGGTCTTTCTTTGGCTGTGCTAGCCTAGATTTAGGCCTTATGGATGGTTTGTCGAGGTGTGTGTGTATGTGTGTGTGTATGTATATGTATATATATACATATATATATACATATATATATATATATATATATATATATATATAGAGAGAGAGAGAGAGAGAGAGAGAGAGAGAGAATGTATATGTAATTTAGCATGTGCTTGGCAAAAAACAAATGTACCATGAATAAATTACCACATAATCCTCACAAGAAGTGATTCCCAGGTGAAGAAAACGTCTCGTTTTTAACGGCTCGAGAACACTGAAACTCGATAGGTAAAACCATCCACCTGGTATTCTATAGTATGTAGATGTGACAGGTTCAGAAGCTGTCATCCCAAAATCTGCCCCCAAGGCAAACTGAATGTTCAGGAAAACCTCTTTAGCTTCCCCTCAGTTGCCAGAGATGACCCATGAACCTCTCGTTCTGTGGCATAAACTGATATTCAGAAGGTCACTTTCTCTAACGAAGGTGTGGGTACCAGTAAGTCGTCCTCTACACAAACACTTGTAATTATTGAATCAGAGTGTCAAATGAAAGCACTTTGTTGTTGTAAGAGTGGAAAGGTAGCCCCAGCCCCAGCCCCAGCATCATGGTGTCCACCTCACCCTGAATGTTAAGCACACCATGGAGCAAGTCATCTCATGGTCCCAAAGCAAATCAAGACAATAGGGAAGAGGCTGTGGTTCCTCCTCCCCTTCAAAAGAAAGCCAAGACCTCCTACCGGGCTCTGCACCTCCAGTAGTGCTTGCTACTCAGGGTGGCTATGGAGAGCAAGCCCTTACTGACCAAGCCGGCTCAGTCAACAGGTTCTCCAAGCAGAAGCAAGGATTAAAAAGAAACAGGACAATTAGACAACCCTGTAGCATGACCCCAGCAGGTTCTGAGGCTGAAACTGGGTTTTTCTTTTCCCATTCTGCATCTATACCATTTTAACTAAATGCTGATAATAGGGTCAGGTCTAGGTTAAGGAACAGACAAGGCAATAAACACAAACAGTCAAGGCACAAGCAAGGCAATAAACAGTCCCGTGATCACTGTTTCTAGGGCTAATCAGGATGACCAAGATACCTGAGCCCACTTCCCTGTCCTAGCCCAAAGTCAGATTCTTGCCCGAAGCCTACTTCTTTGTTCTAGCCTAAAATCAGATTCCTCTTTGGGCCTACTTCCCTGTCCTGGCCCAATGTCAAATTCCTGCCAAGAGGCCCCAAAAACTCTCCACACCTGGTGGTAACCAGGGCCAGGAATTGAAACATAGGAGCCCACGCAAATTTCCTTTAAGAAGGAGTAGCAGTATATATTCTTGTTTCCAGAGTTTCTGCTGTTCCTGTTTTTCTAAATAAAGTAATCCTCATACAAAAGAGGCTTATTTAGGGATGGCTTCATTTGAAGTCAACTGAGGGGCAGCCTTTCAGCCCCAGCTACCTCTGAGCACATGCTGGTTGACCTTGGCTTTCCCTTACTATGGAAGGACTTCACCTGCCCCTGCCTTCCCCCTGCTGGGATTAAAGGCATGCTCTACCATGCCTCACCTCCACCACTTTACAGGATGGGTTTTTCTTGGCTTTGGAGACTCTGGGTCTCCGGTGCTCCATTACTTTTCTTGCAGAGCTGTGTTTCTTTCCTACGGTGCTTCTCAATCCCATGAAATCAACAAAGATCATCCCAGATGGTGGGTCAAGTTAGGACAAGGTAGGATGAGAGCCTGCTCCTCTTCATGGCTGAGAGGAAGCAGCCTGTTTGTCTTCTTGAGTTCCTATCAAATTGACATTGGTTATTAAGAAAAGAAGAAAGAGATGGAGAGGAAGAGAGAGCTGGGCAGGGCTACAGGATATAAAAATGACCAGCATATACTGGTTTGAATAAGGATGGCTCCCATAGGCTCCTATGTTTGAATGCTTGGTCCCTGTTCGTGGAACTGTCTAGGAAGGATTAAGGGGTGTGGTCTTGTTGGAGGACTTGTTGGCTTGAATGAGAACGGCACCCATAGACTCACAGATTTAAATGCTTGGTCACCCAAGGAATGGCACTATGTGTAGCCTTGTTGAAGGAAGTGTGTTACTAGGGGTAGGCTTTGAGGTTTTAAAAAGCCTACGCCAGGCTCAGTGACTGTCTTCCTGCTGCCTACAGATCCCAGTATAGAAATCTGAGCTACTTCTCTAGCACGACGTCTGCCTGCATGCCACCATGCCCTCTGCCATGATGATAATGGACTAAACCTTGAAACAGTAAGTCAGCTCCAATTAAATTTTGTTTTAGAAAAGTCACTGCAGTCATGGTGTCTCTTTATAGCCATAAAACACTAAGGTATGCTGCTGGGGGTGGGCTTTGAGGTTTGAAAAGACTCAAGCCATTCCTAGTGCTTCTTGTTTGTGGATCAGGATATGGGCTCTCAGAAGTTCCTCCAGCACCATGGCTGCCGCCATGCTCCTGGCCATGATAGTCATGGACTCCTGTCCCTTTACAACTGTAAGCCCCAAATAAACCCTTCCTTCCACCCTGTGAGACCGCGTTCAGCAAGCTGAAGACCTCGTAGGAGCCCAACTATACAAGGGAACTTTCACACAGACTCCAGTGTTGTGAGAATTCTAGAATTTTTGTTTTTTTAAAAAAAAAAAACAACAGAAATATTATAGTACGTCTCATACGTTCCCCGCCTTGGTCGTGGTATTTTATCACAGCAATAGAAAAGTAACCAACACAGACATGATTGCGTCCTCCCCAGAGTCCTGTCTCATCTCTGGGAGTTCCTCCATATTGAGTGGTTCTGTCCTCCCCTCTGGGTCTGTCTTTATAAGGTCAGATTAGAGATGCTGGTTCAGCCCATGAGCTGTGCTTCACAGAAGAATCTCAGAGCTGCTCACACTTCTGTGCATTCCTTTGGAGTTCTGTCCTGTCCATGTGGCATTTCTCCAGGCCCTGTTTACTACCTGGAGCATAGCTTGTGTTTAGCTACTTTATGGGTTCTTTCTTGATTCCACTCCACCCCTTTTCTTTTTTTTTTTTTTCTTTTCTTTTTTTTCAGAGCTGGGGACTGAACCCAGGGCCTTGTGCTTGCTATACCACTGATCTAAATCCCCAACCCCCACCCCTTTTCTTCTACTCTTTCAACCCCCTCACACTAGATAGGAGAGAGAAGAAGATAGAGCTCCCTGAATAAAGTCAGAGTTTGGAAAGGGGGTGATGTTACTGCAAGAGTGCTTCCTTCTGATTAGGGGCATCCAGTTCCTTGGGGCAAGTTTGATCTTCACCCTCAGGATATCTAATTTCTTCTTGTTGTTTCTTCTGTGTGCATGGTCACTTAATAAACCACGCCCAACAATAACCAACAACAACTAAAAACCAACCAATAACCTACTCTCCCTCTTAGCGCCCTAACATGTATATACCCTCTGAAAAGTCCCCAGAATTCCAAAAGCCCCATAATCTCAGAAACTATCTGTAGCTGGCAAAATCACTCCCCTGGCAGAGCAGGAGGTAAATTGTAGTCAGCTGCTGTTGACAATCTGAAGTAGCCTCGTATCCCACACCTGGGACCAAAATAGAAACATACTTCTGTGTTCTTTAAAGAAACTAAAATTCTAGAATCCTCCTTACACCAAGTCCCTGTGAAAGTTCCCTTGTACACTTTGGTTCCTTCCAGGGTCTCAGCTGGCTGAATGCACTTTCACTGTACTCTGTTGGGCAGGTTTCAGCGTATGGTCGATCCCATGACACTTGGTTGAGTTTCCCCAGAGTACAGTTCAGGCTGCCGTGGCATCCTGCTTCTGCTCTGTCAATTGTCCAGTGCTGCTGGAGAGATGGCTCAGTGGTTAAGAGCACTGACTGCTCTTCCAGAGGTCCTGAGTTCAAATCCCAGCAACCTTGTGATGGTTCACAACCATCTGTAATGTCTTCTTCTTGTGTCTGAAGATTGTTTGTGTGTGTGTGTGTGTGTGTGTGTGTGTGTGTGTGTGTGTGTGTGTGTGTACACTTGAAAGAACCTAGCTCGAGTCTCAGGATGGTGCGCCCCAGGAAATACCGATCCCAGACGAGCCCCCAAATGAAAGAACCTAGCTCGAGTCTCAGGATGGCGCGCCCCAGGAAACACTGATCCCGGACGAGCCCCCAAATGAAAGATCCCACGCAGAGAGAGACCCTTACTCAAGTCTCGGGAAATCGCGGACCCCAGACACAGAGAGACCATTTTGGATGTAATAAGCAAAGGCGAGGTTTATTACAGAGATCTATTACGGAGATCTCCGGGCCAACACGTATCCCGCGCAGGAGACAGAGGTGTCGACCCGGACTTTTAGAAGCAAGGGGTTTTTATAGGGTGAGGAACAGGGGGTTGGGGAGAGTCGGCGCGGCTATAAGTGATTGGCTCATTCAAACATAGCAGTAAAATTACAGCACAGCAGAAGAGTACGTGCTGACTGGGGCGTTCAGGATTTTAGAAGCCTGGGCTGGTTCCTGTATTCCTTTTCTTTATCTTTATGGCCTGTCAGTCCTGGCTGCAGGGCGGGCCCTGCCCTGCCTGGACAGTGTTTAGCCCTGAGTCTGTGGATTTTTGAAACTTACTCTTTTAATTTTATATTTTTAAACCTTAAATCTGTATAATTTTCCTTTCACACTCAGGTATACAGATCTATATACATGAAATAAATCTTTAAAAATTATAAGAGGGGCTGGAGAGATGGCTCAGCGGTTAAGAGCACCGACTGCTCTTCCAGAGGTCCTGAGTTCAAAACCCCAGCAACCACATGGTGGCTCACAACCATCTGTAATGTGATCCGATGCCCTCTTCTGGTGTATCTGAAGACAGCTACAGTGTAGTCATATACATGAAATAAATAAATCTTTAAAAAAATAAAATAAAATACTTTGTTTAAAAAATTAAAAGAGAGAGGGATATTTCCTGGCATCTCCTTCTGATGATGCTGCTTCTGCCCCGGGAGTGTCTTTTTCCCCAGCTATTGTGAGTCTCCATAGTTCTTCTGGTAGCTGTTTCTGAGATTTCCCCATATTATTCCCAGAAGACTCTGGCAGGCCATACATGGGTGTCACTGTCATCTTGAAACATGTGCTGAAAAATCTAAGTATGAACCACTGTAATGTCTGGAATTTATGGTATCTTGGGTGGAAACGGAAGCAGGACATAGATGAGCCCAGTGCACTGAGCTGACTGTTGAAGGAGGGGTAGTGTGTAGTCGGTACATATCCATAGGCACCATTGATAGACATATTTGGGGATCTTTTTCTCTTGTTGATTTTTTGATAGTCCTGGCTGCCCTGGAACTGACTTTGTAGACCAGGCTGGCCTTGAACTCACACAGACTTGCCTGACTCTGCCTCCCAAGTGCTAGAATTAAAGGCATGCACCACCACACCCTCCCTGTAAAGGACTCTTGTGCCCAAGAGAACAGGGAGGGAGATGGAAATTGGCTCACGTCCAACCCACCTTTCCTCTTCAAGGAGGGCCAGGCCCCAGATGGCACTCTGTAATTTATAATTTTTATTTCATTTATTTCCCATGCACGTGCACACCACAGTGAAGTTGTAGAGCTCAAAGGATAGCCACTACCAGGTGAGTCCCAAGGATTGAACCTGGGTCATTCACTCACTGCTAACCCATCAGAGGTCACATTTAATAACCTACTCTCACCCCAGCCCAAAGAAAGACAGAAACTGAGACAGAGATTCTGGCTAGGTAGGTGGGGGTTAAAGGAGCTGGGAGACCATGATGATTCAGAGATGGAGCTCCGCTATGCCTACTCGTACATCCAAGCTTTACAGATGTGGAGATCTGGAATAAAAGAAAGCGGAAACATATACACACTTGAAATAAGTATGTACAAAATCCCCTCTGGGCAACAGTAACAATCTACCCGGCAGTAACAAGCTGTCTGTGTGGACAGACAGACAGGCAGACAGGCAGGTAGGCAGGCGCACATGACAGTAACAAACTGTCTGTGTGGACAGACAGGCAAGCAGGCAGGCAGGCGCGCACGGCAGTAACAGGCTGTCTGTGTGGACAGACAGACAGACAGACAGACAGGCGCGCGCGCGCGCGCGCACGCACACACACACACACACACACACACACACACACACACACACACACTGCAATAGTGTAGAGGGAGGTGTCAATTCCCTAATTGGCTCTTGATTATGTCAATAAAGAAGTCAGGAACAAACTGCTGGGCAAAGGGGAAGGGTGGGACTTCCGGGAGAGGGACATACTAAAAGGAATTCCGACCAGGCCGCGGAACAAGGAGGAAGCTGTAGACGAGTAGGTCTTGGGGTTCCTAGAGTTTGTAGCTTCTACCGCAATCCGGGACCCAGGAGGATGGAGGGAGCTAGTTGTTAGGATTAACGGAATTCTTCGCACAGACATTGAGTTATCTGGCTAGTTTTAAAATAATAAAACTGTCTAGTGTTTTCTATCTGCGGCACTAAGGCGGGCCCGCGAAGAAAGAGGGGTTAGCCGGGGTGGTTAGCAGCGGTTTGGTGAAGTTAGCCATGAGGGGCTGGGGGATTGATCACAGCCCCTTGGAAAAAACAGCCGGTTTACCATTGGCGAGGCTGAGACTGATGGTGGCTGATCTCTGAGCCTAGCCGGGAGTGCTGGCAGGGTTCCAGAGAAGGCAGAAGCATGTTTGTTTGTTGTTTGTTTGTTTGTTTGTTTGAGGTTACATACAACACAGTAGCATCACTTTTGTGCCCAAACCGGTTTCGGGCAAGAACATCCAACCTCTTTGGTAGAATAGACGAAGATGTAACAGTTTGTTGGGGTCATACAGTGATAGACAAACAAATTTAACCGGGATTTAATTCTCATTTCCAAAGTCAACTTACACCTTATGGATGAGAGAGAACCACTCCCTCTCTTTGGCGAGCCACCTAAACAGCCTCCTGTGTCCTCGGCATCCTTGCCATGGAGCCAGTCACCTCTAGACTGAAAAATATATATATTTTTTGTTGTCTGTGATAAACGTGAGCACCCTGTTTTTAAAATGCATTCTTTCAAATCATTAGACTGATTTAGGTAGCAAACACACTGTTGTTGTCTTCAGTAACCCAGAGGTGATTTAAAGTACATGGGAGAATTGAATAGGTTGTAGGCAACTAAGAGAGCATTTTATATGTGACTTAAGAATTCGTGGACTGGTTGACAGGCAGAGGGGGACCATTCCCCCATGGATACTGAGGGACAGCTGTGTCTGGTGTCAATTACTGAGACAATGTGAGTTAACACACACAGTGGTGCTAAGTGCCAAGCATCTCTGTAACCAGAAGGATCTGGTGGCTTGTCAGAACAGCTGTGCTCAACAGAAAATTGCCCTTCCTAGAACTCACAGTACCCGACAGGCCTTCTAAACTGCAGTATTTCTACCTGACAAATGTTATTTCCATCGCTATTTTTAGCTTTATATTTCTACAAAAGTATTTGGAAGGAAAAAAACCACACACACATTGTCTTAGACTCTATTAAGTGTGTGACCTACCTACCTGCATGTCAGAGACAAAACCGTATAATCTCTCAGCTTATTCCCTTTTCAGTTTAGAATTTCTGGGAAGCAATCAATCCAAATGGATTTGTTTGTTTGTTTGTTTGTTCGTTTAGAGATGATGTCTCCCGTAGCCCAAAGCTGACCTGGAACTTAGATAATCCTCTTGCCTCTATCAGCTGTGTGCTAGGATTATGGGAATGCGCCACCATGCCCGGCTTAGGAGGTGTTGGGTATTAAACCCAGGGTTACCTGCGTGCCAGGCAAGCTCTCAATGAGCTGAGCCACTTCCCTGCCACAGTTGTTACTTCTTTATAGTAGAAGTCTTAACACTTTGTAACTGGGGCATTGCAGTGTGTGAATTAAGTCATTAATACACAATGTTTTTTCAAGCATGTAGTTGTTGAGATGCTAAAAAAAAAAAAATAGGACGTGTTTTTCCTAGGCATTCGAATTTAAAAAGCATGGGAGGATCAAGTTTGCAACAAATTATCAAGTTGACAGCTTGGGTTTCTACAGGGAAAGCATCTGCATTTGCATTCCTACGTCCCTTAAGTGATAGGTTCCATCTTAAATTTTTTTTTAAAGATTTATTCATTTATTATATATAAGTACACTGTCGCTGTCTTCAGACACACCAGAAGAGGGCATCAGATCCCATTACAGATGGTTGTGAGCCACCATGTGGTTGCTGGGATTTGAACTCAGGACCTCTGGAAGAGCAGTCGGGTGCTCTTAACCGCTGAGCCATCTCTCCAGCCCAGGGTCCAGCTCTCCAGGTTCCGTCTTAAAGGGAAACAAGTCGCCTTTGAGTCTCCTTTAACTCAACACGCCCCAGGCTCCACTAATAGCAACACAGACATTCCGTCAACAAGTCTGTCACTGAGGTGTCAAGATTTAAGAAAATTAAAATCCAGCTTGGATTGGCAGGATTAATACAGTTAAAAATGGCCATTTTACCAAAAGCGAACTACAGATTCAATGCAATCCCCATCAAAATTCCAATCCAATTCCTCATAGAGTTAGACAGAACAATTTGCAAATTCATCTGGAATAACAAAAAACCCAGGATAGCTAAAACTATCCTCAACAATAAAAGGACTTCAGGGGGAATCACTATCCCTGAACTCAAGCAGTATTACAGAGCAATAGTGATAAAAACTGCATGGTATTGGTACAGAAACAGACAGATAGACCAATGGAATAGAATTGAAGACCCAGAAATGAACCCACACACCTATGGTCACTTGATTTTTGACAAAGAAGCCAAAACCATCCAATGGAAAAAAGATAGCATTTTCAGCAAATGGTGCTGGTTCAACTGGAGGTCAGCATGTAGAAGAATGCAGATCGATCCATGCTTATCACCCTGTACAACCCTTAAGTCCAAGTGGATCAAGGACCTCCACATCAAACGAGATACACTCAAACTAATAGAAGAGAAAGTGGGGAAGAATCTCCAACACATGGGCACTGGAGAAAATTTTCTGAACAAAACACCAATGGCTTATGATCTTGAAAGAATAAAAAATGCAGCCAAGATGTCAGAAGTTTAGAAATGCTATCTCACCCCTAAGAAGCCCTAAATACCTCAAATTCCAGACCCTGCTCTCGGCCAGTGAGTAGGTAAAAGGTCACATTTCTTGAGCCTGCTCTCCCAGGAACTAGATAAAGGGGCCTAAGGCCCTTAAGTACGTGATCCCAACCTAGTAAAGATAACAGGAAGCTTCTCCCAGGAACTAGCTGGCCATAAAGTTAGATTACAATCCTAAAAGCAATCTTGAGAGACAGGAAGCTTCTCCTTGAGATTTTTCACTGGTATTCTCGACATTTTCCAAAGATGCCATCCCTACCCTCTTGGTGGCTTCTTTCTTTAAATACCTCTTCTCTCAGCTACTCGTGGTCAAACAACTCTACCCGTGCGTGGGATACGAGTCTTGACCCCAGTGCACTGGTTCCTCTCAATAAACCTTGTATTATTACAGCAAGGACGGTCTCACATGAGTTCTTGGGGGGTTGCGTCATCCCAAGACTTGAGTGAGGGTCTCCCCACTCCTGGGGTCTTTCACTCTAAGATCAAGAATCGACAAATGGGATTTCATAAAACTACAAAGCTTCTGTAAGGCAAAGGACACTGTTGTTAGGACAAAATGGCAACCAACATTGGGAAAAGATCTTTACCAATCCTACAATTGATAGAGGGCTTATATCCAACATATACAAAGAACTCACGAAGTTAGACCACAGGGAGACAAATAACCCTATTAAAAAATGGGGTTCAGAGCTAAACAAAGAATTCACAGCTGAGGAATATCAAATGGCTGAGAAACACCTAAAGAAATTTTCAACATCTTTAGTCATAAGGGAAATGCAAATCAAAACAATCCTGAGAGTCTACCTCACACCAGTCAGAATGGCTAAGATCAAAAACTCCGGCGACAGCAGATGCTGGCAAGGATGTGGAGAAAGAGAAACACTCCTCCATTGTTGGTGGGATTGCAGACTGGTACAACCATTCTGGAAATCAGTCTGGAGGTTCCTCAGAAAATTGGACATTGTACTACATGAGGACCCAGCTATACCTCTCTTGGGCATATACCCAAAAGATGCCCCAACATATCACAAAGACACATGCTCCACTATGTTCATAGCAGCCTTATTTATAATAGCCAGAAGCTGGAAAGAACCCAGATGCCCTTCAACAGAGGAATGGATACAGAAAATGTGGTACATCTACACAATGGAATACTACTCCGCTATCAAAAACAATGACTTTATGAAATTCATAGGCAAATGGATGGAACTGGAAAATATCATCCTGAGTGAGGTAACCCAATCACAGAGAAACACACATGGTATGCACTCATTGATAAGTGGCTATTAGCCCAAATGCTTGAATTACCCTAGATGCACAGAACACATGAAACTCAAGAAGGATGACCAAAATGTGAATGCTTCACTCCTTCTTTAAAAGGGGAACAAGAATACCCGTGGCAGGGAATAGGGAGGCAAAGTTTAGAACAGAGACTGAAGGAACACCCATTCAGAGCCTGCCCCACATGTGGCCCATACATATACAGCCACCCAATTAGACAAGATGGATGAAGCAAAGAAGTGCAGACCGACAGGAGCCGGATGTAGATCGCTCCTGAGAGACACAGCCAGAATACAGCAAATACAGAGGCGAATGCCAGCAGCAAACCACTGAACTGAGAACAAGACCCCCATTGAAGGAATCAGAGAAAGGACTGGAAGAGCTTGAAGGGGCTCGAGACCCCATATGAACAACAATGCCAAGCAACCAGAGCTTCCAGGGACTAAGCCACTACCTAAGGACTATACATGGACTGACCCTGGACTCTGACCTCATAGGTAGCAATGAATATCCTAGTAAGAGAACCAGTGGAAGGGGAAGCCCTGGGTCCTGCTAAGACTGAATCCCCAGTGAAGTAGACTATGGGGGGAGGGCGGCAATGGGGGGAGGTTGGGGAGGGGAACACCCATATAGAAGGGGAGGGAGAGGGGTTAGGGGGATGTTGGCCTGGAAACCGGGAAAGGGAATAACATTTGAAATGTAAATAAGAAATACTCAATTTAATAAAGATGGAAGAAAAAAGAAAGATTAACTGAGAAACACAGTCACTGTTGGGGATGCCAAGAGGTGCATGCTGACAGGAGCCTGATATAGCTGTCTCCTGAGAGGCTCTGCCAGAGCATGACAAATACAGAGGCAGATGCTCACATCCAACCATTGGACTGAGAACCGGGTCCCCAATGGAGGAGTTACAGAAAGGACTGAGGGAGTTTGCAACCCCATAGGAAGAACAATAATAACCACCAACCAGACACCCTAGAGCTCCCAGGGACTAAACCACCAACCAGAGAGTCCACATGGGGCGATCTATGGCTCTAGCCGCATACGTAGCAGAGGATGGCCTTGTCAGGCATCAATGGGAGGAGAGGCCTTTGGTCCTGTGAAAGCTCGATGCCCCAGTGTAGCAGAATGCCAGAGAGGGGAGGTGAGAGAGAGTGGGTGGGTGGGTGGGAGAGCATCCTCATGGAGGCCGAGAGGAGGACGGGATAGGAGGTTTTCAGAGTTGAAACCCGGAAAGGAGATAACATTTGAAATGTAAATAAAATATCCAATAAAAAAATGTCTCACTAAATCCCCCCCGGGGGGGGGCATGAACTGAGAAGAAACAGGAATTGAGGGAGTCAGGTAAGTCAGCTTCTTAATACTATAACAAAATTCCCAAGGAAAATCAACTTACAAAAGAGGAAAGGTTTATTTTGGCTAATAGTTTTGGCGATGCCAAATAAATAAATATTATAGTGAAACTGAGATTATTATAATATGAACAATCAACTGGTCCCATTGCTTTGGGCCTGTGGTGAGAGCATATAGAAGAGTAATTCAGCCTCATGACCAGGATGCACAAGATGCCAGGTCCCATGATCCCCTTCAAAGACATTCCCTCCAGTGACCTAAGACTTTCCTCTAAGCCCCACCTCCTAAAGGTCTCTATCTCCCTGTGGAATCACCCTAGGGATCAAGATTTTAATGTACAGGTCTTTAGAAAACATTCAAAATACAAACTACAGGACTCATGTGAAATATTTGCCCTAGGCAGGGGCCAGAGAAATGTGTGTCTTCCACAGTGATGCACTTTTCTAGTGACCATGGCTACCTCCCCAGACCCTGAGCTGTCAGTGGGCACTGGTCTAGGACAGTAACTTCACATAACTGTTGCTGTAAAATTATTTTAAAAAATGCTGTCTTTTACCCCCACTAAGTCCAGCACCATAGTGCCCCAAGATATCTGGTGGATATCTTCAACTCAGTCAGCAAAGCCTCTCACCCGCCTTGCTCCATCCCATATCACACTGCCGATGGCTACTCTCTGAGCCTGGCAACAATCTCTCTACCTATCCAGTTCCCAAGGCAGGTTGCCACCATGCCAGAAATACATATCCCAATTCCATGGTGGCCTAGTATCTCTGGCCACCACATACTTCTTAAACTTAAATCACCACATGAAAGAACACACAACACAATAACCTCTGATCCAGTTGATAAGATATAATTGCCCACCTAGACATACAAAGCCCTGTACACATCCATCCCTCAAGAACATTCATAACAACCTGTAAAGGTGCAGGGAGGAATCTTAACGTCAGCCTCCATGTTCTCTTGGCCGCTTCTCCCCACTCCTCGGTTCCAGTCTCCTCCGCTCTTCTGCCCATTCTTCCTTCCCGTCCAATGACAGGCCTCATTCCAACTTGTACCTGCCTTCACCTGTGTGGCATCATCCTACACAGAACATTCCAAGTTGTTTTTTGTTTTTGTTTTTGTTTTTTCCTGCAGAGGTTATGATGTAGTAGGGTCATTTTCAGGAAAGCATGAGAGAACGCGCTTCAGTCCCCAGATGGTGACAGCTACCATCACTTCTCACTCTGGGTCACTGAGGGGAGCTGTAGCCAGGGTAAGAAGGTCACACAGGCCATCCCCATCTCTTGACCATTTCATGGGGGTATGCCACTGGTCGCAGGGAGGCCTGTCAGAGGAGCAGACCCAGCAGCAGGCCGAAGGAGCCATCCCCACCCCAGAGCACCACACAAGTCCCCAGACCACAGAAGCAACAGCATAGGTAGTATTTTCAAGCCCTTACACTGTGAGTCACAAACTGCTGTTAGCCAAGGGCAAGATTCCTCCCTTTTCTGGGTCTCAGTCTCTTCAGTTCTAAAACCGAGAGTATTATAATATCAACTTCAGAGACACAAGATTACATGGGAAGTATGGAAGACCTTTGATGGGCGCCATGAAAAGTGAGGTGCTATCCTGAAACTGCGACTGGCTGGCTGGTTTATGTCCACTCGACACAAGCTAGAGTCATCGGAAAGGAGGGGGCCTCCATTAAGGAAATGCCTCCAGAAGATCCGGCTGTAGGCAAACCTGTGGAACATTTTCATAATTAGTGACTGATGGGGGAGGGTCCAGCCCATGGTGGGCAATGCCATCCCGGGGCTGGAGGTCCTGCGTTCTGTAAGAAAACAGGCTGAGCAAGCCATGAGAAGCAAGCCAACAAGCAGCACCCCACCCTGCTCTGACTGAGTTCCTGTCCTGACTTCCCTCCATGATGAACAGTGCTGTGGAAGTGTAAGCCAAATAAACCCTTCCGCCCCCAGTGGCTTTGCTCATGGTGTTTTATCACAGTGATAATAACCAAAGATAGATACTGTGTGGCATTTGAATATCCAGCAAAGGGTCATCGTGTAGAAATTACTTAGCAAGCATTTGAGAGTCAGGAGGTAAGTATGATCATTCTAGAAGGCGTTGATTCCCTGCCTCCCTCTCGCTCCTGTGGGGACATAGCTTAGTGATAAAGGCTTACTAGAGTGTACAAGGGCCTAGGTTTGAACCTCAGCATTGCAAAAACTTTAAATTTCTATTTACGTGTATATGATGGTGGCAGGGGTAATTTGCAGGTGACTGCAGTTGCCCATGGAGTCCAAAAGAGGATTCAGATGCCCTGGATCTGGAGTTACAGGAGGTTGTGAGTCACCCTACATCAGTGTTGGGAACTGAACTCTGGTTCTCTGCAAGAATAGTATGTGCTGGCGTTACTTCCGGCCTCCCTCTAGCTGCCATCTTGCGTCCCCGCGTGTGTGCGCCTTATCTCAGCTGGTCTGCCCGAGACCCCCTGAGCGTGAACCTTAGTCCCCCGCGCGGCCCCATTTCCACTCGGACAAGATGAAAGAAACGATCATGAACCAGGAAAAACTCGCCAAACTGCAGGCACAAGTGCGCATTGGTGGGAAAGGAACTGCTCGTAGAAAGAAGAAGGTGGTTCACAGAACAGCCACAGCAGACGATAAAAAACTGCAGTTCTCCTTAAAGAAGTTAGGGGTAAATAGTATCTCTGGTATTGAAGAGGTGAACATGTTTACAAACCAAGGAACAGTGATCCATTTTAACAACCCTAAAGTTCAGGCGTCTTTGGCAGCAAACACCTTCACCATTACAGGCCACGCCGAGACAAAGCAGCTGACAGAAATGCTTCCCAGCATCCTCAACCAGCTTGGCGCAGACAGTCTGACCAGTCTGAGGAGACTGGCTGAAGCTCTGCCCAAACAATCTGTGGATGGAAAAGCACCACTTGCTGCTGGAGAGGAGGAGGAGGATGAAGTTCCAGATCTGGTGGAGAATTTTGATGAAGCTTCTAAGAACGAGGCAAACTGAATCGAAGCAACTTCTGAAGAAGGTGACACTTGGCAGAAGTTACACTAGGAGCTGCTGTTTTATATCATGACTGCTTTTTAAAAATTTTTTGTTTATTATGGATCTGATAAAATCTAGATCTCTAATATTTTTAAGCCCAAGCCCCCCGGACACTGCAGCTCTTTTCAGTTTCGCTTAAGCCTAATTCATTCTTTGCAGCAAATTAAGCTGAAGACGCCTGGGAATAAAGTTTGGAAAAGGTTAATAAAATTCTTTGCCTAGTTAAAAAAAAAAAAAAAAAAGAATAGTATGTGCTCTTAGCTACTGAGCATCTCGCTGCTCCTAAATCTTTTTAAGGTACTCATGGAGCAAGCAAACCATCTTCAACGTTCTAAGGGCATCCCATGCTTTCTTTCCTCACCTAAAAGTAACCATATCGTTGGGCTTCAGGTTCCCAGCGACCACGTTCCACCCAGTCTCCCATCTCCCGTCTCCCGCGTTTTGATGTGTGAGTCATAGTAACAGTGTATTGCGAAAACTTCCTGCAGAGAAATGCAGCTTTGGAACGGAGTTGATGATGTCTTGGTGCCTCCCTTTAACTTTCTTTGGCATTCTGGTGATGTCTATGGATCTATCTGTTTTCAGACAGGGCTGCCTGATATTGCCAGGTTCCAGGGCTCAAATGATCCTCCTGCCTCAGCTCCCTAAGCACCTGGAACTACAGGTGCATCACGATACCAACTACAACTTCTTCTAAGAACCACACTTTTATGGTTCTGGTCGTGAGCGTCGTCTATGAAAGGCTCGTGCATCTCTTTAGCCCAGAACAATGATTTTATGCATTTAAAAAAAAATGAAATGGAGGGCTCTATAGGCAGCTCGGTGATAGGCTGTGTGATTTCTGGTTCAGTCCCAGTGCTGGAAGGAAAAAGTACCTAGAATCATAAAGCAAACAAATCATATCAAATATTATGAATGTTTTGTCCCATCTTACTATTTTTGAAGATTTAAGTTATGTGTATGTGTGTATATCTGTGTGGGGGGGGATGTGCATGTGTGTGCAGGTTCCCATGGAGACCAGAGGCATCAGAACCCCATAGAGCTGAAGTTACAAGTGGTTGTGAGCCAGTGGACCTGCGTGCTGAGAAGTAAACTCAGGTCCCGTGCAAGGGTAGTGCCAGTTTTTTAACCACTAAGTCATCTCTCCGGCTCATAAGTTTAAGATTCTGTGTATGTGTAGCAGTAACTAGTTAACCTGCTCTGAGCTCCCAGCAGGTTGTGTATGTGCTGTACCCACTCAGGAGCTCTCTGGATTCACGAGTGAAACACACACAGACACACAGACACACACACACACACAGACACCCTGCACACACACACACACACACAGACACACACACACAGACACACACACACAGACACATACACACACACAGACACCCTGCACACACACACACACACACACACATACACACAGACACCCTGCACACACACACGCGCACACACACACACACACACACACACACACACACATACACACACACACCATATTGCCGCTTCCCATTTGTATTACATTTTGGCTGTCTCAGCCTCCTCTCCTTCACGGGTGTGGTCCATTTTATACCCTCTCATGGGGATTCTGCCTCCTTCTCTCCCTCCTTTCTGTCCCAAGCCCAGGAATCCTAAAAGGCTTGCCTCTGGCTGCCCTTCCCAGGCAGTGGCAGCTGGCATCTTTAATTACCAATCAAAACCAACTGGGGGCAGGGTCCCTCTGTGTCTTATGTGCGGACACTCGTGTAAGCAGTTCTGAGGACCAAAAGTAACATAATACAAGCAGCGTTAGGCCAAACTCACTTCATTCTCCCCACCCCCCATTTTGTCCAATTAAAAAGGTTCTTTTCACTCACGCATACATCGAGCACAACCATAAAAATTATGTAAATTACAAAGTGTGATATACAATTAGCGTTAGCTAAAGTACTCTACCATCTATCTTAAAGAGCTTATGATTCTATATCAGAATTATGTTCTGATATCAGTTTGTATTTTCATCTGAAAACCACCTTTTCAAATCTCTCTTACTATAAAACGACTCAATGGCATGCGCTACTGTCACATGCCACGATACGTGTTCTTCACCACTGCAGCGTCTATCCAGCCCTCAAATAATTTCAGACATATGATTACTTCACATTCAATAACAATACTGGATGGAAAATATAACTGCTGATACCATAAAGGAGCAGTGCACACCAGGCAGCTCAGGACATCTGATGCAATGCCAGGTTGATACAGAAACAGCCGTGCTGGGGTTGGTGCGATGACGCTGCTGGCCGCTGTGCAAGCCTGAGTACCTCAGTGTAAGGCCCAGAAGCCATGTTTCTAAAAGTCAGCCATTGTGACGAGCGTTTGTAATCTCAGTTAGCCTACTTGTGGAGCTCCCGGCACATTAAGAGACCCTGTCACAAAATCATATGAACACCTACACTCTTGCACACGCAGAGATAGTTGAGTGGCATCTCAGGGACTGGTCCTGCCACTGTGGTGTGCCACCTGCCTCTACAGCAGGAAAGTTTAGTTAGAGGTCAGTAAATTCCCTATCAAAACTCAGGAGTAGCCTGTACTTTCTCTAGCACCTGTTCAGCATCCTATCTTTGGTCACCTTCAGTCACTCAGGACGCTGAAATGTAAGCCAGGCCAAGGCCAGCCGGGGAGACAGAGCAAAACCAAGTTCCAATTCCCAGAAGTCTACACTTAAGAGGAGCCTCGTGTAACCTATCAGCTTCACCTCACCCCTGTTAAAAGAATTACTATTAGTGAGGCTCCGCTAAGGGCTGTAACATGTGCGTCACAGCTCATGAATCACACCCGCACATCAAAAGCTCGGATGGGGAAAGCTGAGTTATAGTCTCTTTCTTGCCTGTGTGAGCGCATGCAACCCCACCCCCTCGAGGGCGATATAAAACACATGGTTTCCAGCAGTGAACTTTAACCTGTTCCTCTATCTCTTTCTTCTCGGCTTGGTGTGTATGGGAGTCTGGTCTAGGAAGGCTGCCTCTGGTAATGATGTTATTATTCAGTCTTCCACTCAGGACACAATTCAGTCATTGCCTTATCTCTGCAAGGTTAAAGCAGTACCATTCCTTAGAGATTTCGGTTTACAGAACACCTTCAGACATATTTGAACACTTTAGTAATTTGATAGGAAATGATCCCAATTTCTACAGATCAGTGAACCCAAACCCAAGAGAGGTTAGGGGACCTCCCATGACCCAGTATTGGTCTTACCCAGTGTTGGCTACTGTCTTCATCGCTGACTAAACGCCTAAAGAAAGCGACTTGAAAGGAAGGAAGGGATGGTTTGCTTTGGCTGCCATTTTAAGAGCACAGTCCATAACGGCAGGGGGCTGTATGTTGGCATCTCCGTCTATGGCCAGGAAACAGAGACGACCGTGGGTGCTCAGCTGAGCGCCTCCTTTTTATTTTGTCTGGGACCCCAGTGGAGGGACGATACTGCCTACTCTTTAGAGGGGGTCTTCCCTCCTCAATTAAACCCTCTGGAACACCTTCACAGGCGTACTGGCTGGTTGTGAGTATCAACTTGACACAAGCTGGAGTCGTCACAGAGAAAGGAGCCTCCCTTGAGGAAATGCCTCCATGAGACCCAGCTGTAAGGCATTTTCTCAATTAGTGATCAAGGGAAGAGGGCCTAGCCCACTGTGGGTGGTGCTGTCCCTGGGCTGGTGATCTTGGGTTCTATAAGAAAGCAAGCTGAGCAAGTCAGGGGAAGCAAGCCAGTAAGTAACATCCCTCCATGGCCTCTGCATCAGCTCCTGCTTCCTGCCCTGCTTGAGTTCCAGTCCTGACTTCCTTTGGTGATGAACAGCAATGTGGAAGTGTAAGCTGAATAAACCCTTTCCTCCCCAACTTGCTTCTTGGCCGTGATGTTTGTACAGGAATAGGAACCCTGACTAAGGCACATTGGTACCAGAAGTGGGGTATTCCTGTGACAACCTGACCATGTTTGGGAGAGGACTGTGGAAGGACTTTGGAACTTTGGGCTAGAAGAGCCATTGGAATGTTAAAAGCTTCTGTAGGAGCTTGGAAGATAAATGTTGAGAACAGTGCAGAAGATGGAGGCCTGGCTTATGAAATTTCAGAGGGGAGATTAAAGACTCTTATCAGGGCTGTTGCTATTTTGATTGTGAAGATTCTGTGGTGGGTTTTTTTGTTTGTTTGTTTGTTTGTTTTTGGGTTTTTTTTTTAAGCTGGGGCAAAGTTCTTCGGAAGGCAGGCTATGCTTTGAATCAGCATCCAATGTGTGGTGCAGTTTCTCCCATAGCCAGAATCCATGGGTCCAGGAGGGACATTGCACCACTGTAAATTTACAAATGTGTTTGCGATTGTACGAGAAATAGTTATATCATGTTAGGCGTATTCCTGACCTTGTTATTGTTTCTGGTGGACATGAGATATTTGTGTCAAGTTGACAAGGGGTGGATTGTAGTGGCTATTCCTGGTTGTCAACTTGACTCTATCTGGAATGAACTGCAATTCAGAATTGGAAGGCTCACCTGTGATCCTGATCTTGAGTCTGGGAGATACAAGTTTCTGACCTGGATGATTGTGTGGAGATCTTGAGGCAGAGTGGCTATGAATCCCAGGAGCTTAAGGCAAGGAGATCCCTTGAGTTCAAGGTCACCTGAGACAAAGCAATCCCAGACCCAGGCGCCCGTAGAACACACTTTAATCTGGGACACAGCTTCTGCTGGAGGTTTACATAAAGACATTGAAAGAAGGAAGAGTCTCTCTTTTTTGCCTGCCTGCCTGCCTCCTGGGACTGAGCCACCGCTAGCTCCTTGGACTTCCATTCACAGCCGCTGCTGATCATTGTTGGGGAATTGGACTACAGACTAAGTCATCAACCAATTCTCTTACTATATAGAGAGTACCCGTAAGTTCTGTGACTCTAGAGAACCCTGACTAAGACAACAGGCCTGCCTAAAGGTAGGCTTCCATAGTATCTAAATCCTGTCGGACCAAGCTTAGCCACCAAACAAGTCAAGGACAGCCAATCCCACTCTAGCCTGCACAGGTGTCACAGTGGGAAGGTGGGACGGCAGATGGGAACGTGGTAACAGACACGGGGACAGCACGGAGGGTGTCTTTCATGATCAGAGACACATCATACAGGGAGACAGTTCAGCCAACACACAGGCAGCGGGGGAGCTACCTGATGTGAGGTGAGCCAAGTCTCCAGGAAAGGACAGCCTTGGAGGGCAAATTAAATGATTCCAAGGGACATAGAACCCATTCTCAGATGATGAGGTGGAGTAATAGCTACATCGATGTGCCCTCACAATGCATTCACGCACGCACGCACGCACACATGCACATACCCACGCATCCATGCACGCCCCTACCTCCCCAGCCTACCCTGCCTCTCGTCTCCCATGCTGTAGTACTAAACAAATTCCCTTGAAACCAAATGGGCAGGTTTGCTTAGCAGGCCAAGAGTCCTTTTGCAGTCCCTCGGCCAGCACGGCTCTGGGCTCAAGGCTGCCCATGTACATCAAGCGTGCAGTGTTCCTACAGTAGACTCATCCCAGAGTGTATCATCTGTCCTCTCAACAATCCTACCTTTGCTGATGCTTACACCGGAGGAAACTCAGGCAAGCGCTAAACCACACGTCAAGTGCTCAAGGTGAAAACCGGTTCCTCCCCCCCACCCCCCAACTCTCTCTGGTCTTTCCGGCAAGTCCTCCACGCTCCCGTCGGCCATTGCACAGCAAAGGTGCTGAGCCTGTATCCAACCCCCATATGCTTACTGGAGGACCTGAGAGAATGAAGAGCCCAAATCAGCCTCCGGGACTCTGCCAAGGCTGTCACTGGCCTGAGACACAGCTTGGCTTCTGTAGCTGAGGATGGCGAAGATGGCCCTTAAGCCCGGAAGCTGTCCATCTCAGAGCCTGGAGCACAGCACTCAGCCTGAAAACTCGTTTGACCCTTGACCCTAAACTGCCCTGTAGATCTGTTCACGAAAGGATTTTTTTTTAATCTCCACAGAAGACTAGCAGAACTTGTCTGTACCTTCTTCTAAAGGACTCTCTTCTGAATTAAATCCACATACTTTAGTGATCCAAAAGCATTGCCCAAGAGGTCGTTTGTTTGTTTGTTTGTTTGTTTGTTTGTTTGTTTGTTTTAGAGACAGTGTCTCACTATGTTCTCCTGGCTAGCTTGGAACTCTGTGTAGACCAGACAGACCTTGAACTCATAATGATCTGCCTGCCTCCTCATTGTTACCATTGAGATTAAAATTTTAAATCAATAACATTTGAAAACCATGATGGAATCTCTGGGGAAGGATCATGGCAAAGAAAACTACACGTCTTCTTGGTGTTTTTAAGTGAACCTTACAAAGCAAAGGGACACACACACACACACACACACACACACACACATTTCCATTTCTCCAGTTTTCAAATGTCTCCCCCTGCACCTGATCAATGTTTTTTATTCCTTTTCTTTTTAATCTTCATTATATTCTCTGGTCTCTTTGGGGTTTCATGATGAAACTAAATACAAGTTCTTTGTTTTTAAGTAACTGAATTTGCCCCATCTTTAGTAAATTAGGAATTCATCAACTGAAGAAGCAATGGGTAAGTGTGCTGTGGCGCCACCTGGTGGCGAAATAGGCGAAAACAAGACTCCTGTAACAGAAGCGACCTCCACGTCCTTTTTTTTCTTTTTAAATAAAATTTAATATAAAGTGTAGAGGAGGGGTTAGAAGAGTAAACAAAAACTCAGGCTGTAGAAAAGTCCCACGTACACTTGGGATGCAGAGGCAGGCAGGTTCCTTCGAGTCTGAGTCCATCCAGGGCGCACAGCAGGACCCCGTACCAAAACAAAAATAAAACAAGACACCAAGGGATCTGTGGAATCCCACTATTTTGTAGGATAATTTAAATATATAACTTTAAAATTAGGAAGAGTTTTCTGGGGGCGGTGGTATACGTCTTTAATCCTGGCCCTCAGGAGGCAGAGGCAGACAGATCTCAAGTTTAAGGCCAAGAAGGTCACAGAGAGAAACCCTATTGAAAAACCAAAAAGAAGAGGGAGAGGAGAAGGAGGAAGAGGAGGAGGAGGAGGAGAGAAAAGAAGAAAAAGGAGGAGGAAGAGGAGAAAAGAGGAGAAGGAAATGAACTTCCTGGGTATGGTGGTGCACACCCTTAATTCCAGCACGGCAGAGGCAGAGGCGGAGGTCGAAGGATTTGAGTGAGTTCCAGGTTAGTTTCCGTGATACTAGAAGTTGATGTGCAGCCCACTGGGGGAATAAAGGACAGCAATGGTGTCCAGGAAAGGGGTACCTAGCACTCATGCAATCTGGGCATGAAGGCTGTGGCAGGGTAACTAATGACATTTGGACGGAAGGAAGGCAATCAGGCCCAGTGTTGTAAACCTGGTCAAAAGCCCGTGGCTTAGGGCTGGAGAAATGGCTCCGCAGTTACGTAGTGCACTTGGGGGAGACCTGATCTCAAATCCCAGCACCGTGTCAGGTGTCTCACATCCACCCATAACTCCAGCTCCAGGACATCTTCTCCCATCCCCTGATCTCTTTGGACCTTGCACACATGTGTACAAAATCAGTCCAGCACACACATATCCACATAATTAAAATTTGAAGTCCATGGCCAGAGAGAACCCACTACTATTGTTTTACTGAATGACATGTCAAATGCTTCAGAAAAATTTATGCTTATACCAATAGATTGGTGTTATCCTTGGCTTTGGCCAGTGAGATTCTCTCCACAGTGGTTAGTAGTAGCAAGACCCATAACTAGCCAAAGAGCTGAGAATAAGGCTTTTGAGTGCGCATTCCTAAATGGGACATCTATTCCAAGATGTACCCACCCCCACCCCCCGGGATTAGGAACAGCACAGAAGAGGGGGAAGAACGTAAGAGCTGAGGGACCGACAGCAGTGCTGTGAGGGACTGTCCTCCAGACACGACACACCTGTTGTGCTTAGGAACTTATTGTAACCAAGACCAAGGTGACAAGATTGGCCAATGCTCTGACAGCATTGGCCATCAGCATCAGTCAGCAGGCAGCACTGACTGGATTTACCAGATTATTACTTTTTAAAAAAGTAAAAATAAGGGCTGGAGAGATGGGTCAGCGGTTAAGAGCACTGACAGCTCTTCCAGAGGTCCTGAGTTCAAATCCCAGCAACCACATGGTGGCTCACAACCATCCATAATGGGATCCGATGTCCCTTTCAGGTGTGTCTGAAGACAGCAACAGTGTACTTACATACATGGAATAAATAAAACAAATCTTAAAAAAAAAAAAAAAGTAAAAATAAGTCTGGACAGTGGCGGTGCGGACCTTTAATCTCAGCATTCAAGAGGCAGAGGCAGGTGGGTCTCTTGAATTCAAGCCCAGCCTGGTCTACAGATTGAGCTCTAGGACAGCCAGGGCTACACGCAGAAGCACTGTCTCAGAAAACCAAAACTCAAGTAATGAATTAAAATTAAGGTGAGGATAGGAAGTGGGAGCGTTTGGGGGAGGTGTCTACCGGGGAGGGACCTTAGGGGGAGGGGCCTATAGGGGGTCCTTGGCAGAAACGGATGAGTTGGGGCTCCCAGGCAGGGATAGGAGGAGTGAGTTGGAGGTGCACATCATCAGAATGTATTGTTTGCATATATGAGTTACTGCAGAACATATAAACACTGTGCTGTTAAAAATATTAGATTACATGGAAATTCCAAGATCCATTCCAAAGAGCAGCAAGTGGAACCCACTCATGTAGCAACGCTGTGGGTGTGGGTGGAGCCCACTCGTGTAGCTGTGCTGTGGGTGTGGGCTCACCTTGCTGACCTCAGACAAGCTGTTTAGCCACTTTGGACCTCAGAATTTTCAAAGGAATCCAGGTCACTAAATAATGTAAGTAGAAATGGAGGGAATACCAGGGGAGGGGTTAGGGGTTAGGGCGTTTTCATTTTGTGGTATTTTTATGAATTTGTTTTATTTTAAAACAGGATTACAAAAGTAGAAGCAACAATTGCACATTTCTCCAGCATGTTGGTAAATAGTCCATGGCTGAACCTAGGAAAAGAAGTGTGTGTGTGTGTGTGTGTGTGTGTGTGTGTGTGTGTGTGTGTCTGTGTATCTGTGTGTGAGAGTTTGTGTGTGTGAGTGTGTATGTGAGTGTCTGTCTGTGTATGTATGTGTGTGAGTTTATGTGTGAGTGTGTGTGTCTGTGTATGTGAGTGTGTCTGAGTATATATGAGTGTGAGTGTGTGTATGTGTGTGTGAGTGTGTGTGTCTGTGTATGTGAGTGAGTGTGTCTGTGAGTTTGTGTGTGTGTGTCTGTGTATGTGAGTGAGTGTGTGTGAGTCTGTGTGTGTATCTGTGTGTGAGAGTTTGTGTGTGTGTGTGTGTGTGTGTGTGTGTGTGTGTGTGTGTGTGTGTGTCTAAGCATGGGAAGGCATCCAGAAGTCAGTCCAGCCTGGCCCTCCCCTCCCTGTCTCTAATAAGTAACCGGTGATCTCAGTGCATCTGTTCTCACTCCTAGGATACCAAGGAGTGATCTTTCCTGTAACTGTTTCAAACCAGCCCTGAAATCTGAGCAGATATGGGCACTTCGTATTACTGTGTCTCTTACCACATTTTTTATATTATGTTTTATTTTGTGTGTATTGGATGCACATGTGACATAACATGTGCGGGGAGAGCATGCTGTGTTCTCTTTTTCCACCACATGGGTCCTGGGGACTGAATTCAAGTCATCAAGTTCGGCAGTGAAGACCTTCACCTGCTGAGCCATCTCACCAGCCGGCATTGACCGATGTTTTAGTTACTTTTCTATAGCTGTGGGATGACACCGTGACTAAGGCACCTTATAGGAGGAAGGATTTATTTAGCCTTAAGGCCCCAGATGGGCAAGTGCACAATCACCATTCTGGTGGGAGGAAGCAGGAAGCAGGAAGCAGACATAGCTGGCGTATATCGAGAGCAAATGAAGAGTAGGCCTTAAGCTCTCAAAGCCCACCTCAGTAACATACTTCCTCTGTCACACAAGCCCAAGCATCCCCAAACTGTCCCACCAGCTGGGGACCATGCATCCATATTATACTGAGCCTGTGGGAGACATTCTCATTCAAACCACAGTAGGAATGACAGGTTTAAAAACTTGACTTATTTTTTTTAAAAACATTTATTATGTATACATCATACAGCTTTCTGCCTGCATGTACACCTGCAGGCCAGAAGAGGGCACCAGATCTCATTACAGATGGTTGTGAGCCACCACGTGGTTGCTGGGAATTGAACTCAGGACCTCTGGAAGAGCAGACAGTGCTCTTAACCTCTGAGCCATCTCTCCAGCCCCTAAAAAATTGACTTTTAATAAGCAGTCCTTGACTTAAGTCTAGCTCTTCTGTGTGTATGAAATTTTTAAGAAAAAAAATCTGGGGCTGGAGAGATGGCTCAGCGGTTAGGAGCACTGACTGCTCTTCCAGAGGTCCTGAGTTCAAATCCCAGCAACCACATGGTGGCTCACAACCATCTGTAATGAGATCTGATGCCCTCTCCTGGTGTGTCTGAAGACAGCTACAGTGTACTTATAAATAAATAAATCTTAAAAAAAAAACTTTAAAAAAAAAAAAGAAAAAAGAAAAAAAATCTGAATTTTTTCTATGTACCAATGTTTTGTGTATTTTTTTGTTTGTTTTGTTTTGTTTTTAAAGTAACTCATGCTACTGGAAGAAATGCCTATGGGGCTGGAGAAATGGTTTGGCAGTTAAGAGCACTGGCTGGTTTTGCCAAGGACCCATGTTCGATTCCCAGGACTCACATGGCAGCGCCCAACCATCTGTAATTCCAGTTCCAGAAGATCTGATGCCCTCTTCTGCCCTCTTCTGGCCTTTGTGGGCACTGTGTGCACATGTACACACACACACACACACACACACACACACACACACACACACACAGACATACTTAAAATCAATCAATCAATGACGTATGACTGGCTGGTGAGATGGCTGAAGGAGTAAAGGGACTTGCTGCCGAGCCTAATGGTCTGTATCATCACAGGACCCCCAAGGTGGGAAAGGACTAACTCTCGAAAGCTGTCTTCCAGCCTCCCTGTGCCTAACATGAGTAAAAGGCTCAGGGTCCAGGGACATGGCTCAGCAGATAAAAGGTTTGGCACCCTGAGTTCAATCCCCAGAACCCGTGTAAAGGTGGTTGGTAGGAGGGACCCAGGTCCTGAATCGTGTGTTCGAGTATGAGGGGAGATATATCTGTGATATACCACACATATGGAGGTCAGAGAATAATTTGAAGGAGCCGTTAGGTCATCAAAGCTGGTGACAAGCGCGTTTACCCACTGAGCCATTTGCTGGCCCCAGAATGAAGATGTCTGTGTGTTTTATTTTTATTATCATGGCAGCCATTTTGATCCAGCGTGTTTCCCATTTATTTGGAGCCACAGTGTCTCTCACTTCTTGATGTTATTTCCAGACTGAAAAAATCCTTTGTCCAACCAGAAATCCACATACATATTGTATTATTAAAGAAGATAAACACTCAAGTCTTTAAAACGTCAGCACAAAGCCAGTGGCTACTGCTCTGAGGCTTTGTGGAACAGGTTCCTGCTTCCCAGGTGAGCGGCTGCCCTAAAGACTGAGCTGCTCTTTCCAGGGCTCTCCAGGTCTGGCAACCTCCGGGGCAGTTAAGGATCGCTGTGAAGGACCACGTTACAAAGAACTTAGAGTGCTTGTCTCTAGAGTAGTATAAAAATCACCTCAGTGTCAAAGCGACAGTGTCCATTCGAATCCATCTCTCCAGCCTTCTGACCAGTCAAATGCCATTTTCCTAAGACAAAGCAAGTCACTGGGAAAGCTCATCACACACAAACACAGGACCTACAAGTGCATAGCAAGTTAGAAACGCAGAACCAGACGTCCTTGCCTAATGCAGGATTCTGGGGCCTAAAGCTTAAAAGGCACCTTCAGATTAACCCTGCTTAGAAAAAGCCAGGCAGTGGTGGCACATGCCTTAGTCCCAGCACTCAGGAAACAGAGGCAGGTGGGTCTCTGAGTTCAAGGCCAGTCTGGTCTACAGAACCAGTTCCAGGACAGCCAGGGTTACCCAGTCTCTCTCTCTCTCTCTCTCTCTCTCTCTCTCTCTCTCTCTCTCTCTCTCTCTCTCTCTCTCTCTCTCCATTACCACCACAATCGGCCTAAACATTTTGGAAATATAGGTTTACCTAAATTTTGAACTTTTTTTTTTCTTTTTTCTTTTTTTTTCGGAGCTGGGGACCGAACCCAGGGCCTTGCGCTTGCTAGGCAAGCGCTCTACCACTGAGCTAAATCCCCAACCCCTAAATTTTGAACTCTTAATGACACAACACAGGCAGGAAAGACTAGGGAGACGGCTCAGGCAGTAGGACCTTTGTCTCACAAGCAGGAAGATCTGGGTTCCACCCCAACTTGGGCAGCAGCACCAAGACAGTAATCCTAGTGCTGGGGAGGCAGACACAGTAAGATGCAGGGCTTTTTGGCCAGCCAGCAACCTCACCGACTCAGTGAGCTCCAGGTTCAGTGAGAAGCTCTGTCTTAAAAGCCAAGATGTAATGCAATCAAGAAAAACTCTGACACACACACACACACACACACACACACACACACACACACACAGAGTGGGGGCACGAGTGTGTTCCCTCGGGTGGTTCTCTAAGAACAGGTATAATGAAGGGTAGGGGAAAGCCAGTAGTAAAAGTGTTTTATCACTTTTATTGATACAATAAAGCCAAGTGCTTTATTGATTGTAACCGTTCCTACATTTGCATCAAAAGAGGAGGAGGCCACACCCTGTGCATACATTTCCTAAACAACAGGCTTTTACAATTCTGCACTCCATACCCTAAAAGCTGCTGGCTCACCCTGGTGCCTAAGCTGGCCTGGGAATGCTGGATTTACAGGAGCAATTTGCTGCATCATGAACGTTGCAGGTAGCTGGGCTTGGAGAATTCTGGAAAGCAGCCTGTATGAGTTAGCATTCTACTGCTTGAATAACACATAACCAAGGCAACTTATAGGAAAGTTTAGTTTGCCTTACACTTGCAGGGGTTTAGAGTCCATAATGGTGGGGACAGCAGGATAGCAAGCATCTGGAGCAAGCTGAGATCTCATCTTCAGCCTTAAGTAGGAAGTGAAGAGAGTGAGCTGGAAGTGGGACGACACAATGAGCTCTCAAAACCTGTACCAAGTGATGCACCTTCCTGCAGCAAGACTGGGCCACTTCCCCAATGCTGACTGGGAACCGAGTGTTCAAATATCTAAGCCTATAGGGGTCTTGGACAAACCATCACACAGAATCTTTAGCATGACATCACTTAGGTTGAGTTGGACAATGCTGGTAGGACAATTAATCTTCTAATTAAGGCAGAGACATCGGGATTCTGGAGATGCTTTTGGTGGCCACCGAGGTCCAGCTGGGCAACCTGACACATGTGGAGAGCCTCTGCTGCTGATCTGCAGTCTCGATGTGGCACTAGGTGGGGGAGGGAGCTTCAGCTCACCCAGTGTGAAGCAACTGCTTGGTGAGCTCCTCAAGGTGAATCCCAAAAATGCAGAGCACTTGGGTTTAGTGTCCCTACATTTTCATTCAGCACTGGATTATCAACAACGGTATCCAAAAGCTGTGGGCTGCCTGGGTTTAGCAGCTTCCGAGACTTGGAAAACAATGCTGTCAGGGGCTGACACGGTTATAGGTCAGTTCAACAGATGTGCACGAAAAGGGCTGAAATGGTTAACCAACGTAAGTAGTCTTACCTGGATGAGGTGTAAGGTCAGCCAGAGACTCACCAATCCCTGCAAACCTTCCACTCTCAGCACAGGCAGGAAAAATATCCCCGAGGAACAGGTCATCTCCTAGAGTCCCAGGCAACTGACAACAGTCTCTCCATGGAGCCCGTGCCTCTGAGTCTGCCATCCCCTTGCCATCTCTTAGCCTTTTCCTCGGGCGTTTCTGGAGTTGGCCGGTTTGTCAGCAGTTCATAGGGGATGCTTTTCCTCTCCTCTTCCCCCTCCTCCCCGTGCCTGATAGCAGTTCAGTCTTGCTGGAGTCTCACTGTCTCAGCTGCTGGCCACATCTAGTCCTGAGCCTCTGGAAGGTGCTCCCTTCTGCATGGTGACCACTGGTTCAGGAGTTTTAGGTACATTTGTTAATTGCATAGCTGCTGCCCTATGGTTGCATGGAGCACTGTCCTCTCCCAGGCTGTCAAACTGTATTTCTTGGCCCAGGTGGTAATTACAAGAGTATTTTTCATAAGAGGACCTATCAAACTATATATTTGGTTGTGTGCAATTATCTGCATCTGCGCTTTATTTTAAAACAACAACAAAAACTTAAAAATAGTCTATATAGAAATTTGCAGAATCTGGGGCCAGTGGGAATGAGAAAACAAACTCCCTGTCAAGCCTGACAACTTGAATTCTATCCTTGGGACCCACAAGGAGGAAGAGAACTGTCTCAGATTGTTCTCTGACCTCCACCTTTCAGTCTTGGCTCCTTGGCACTTGAATAGCACATTCCACTCGAGCACACACATGTGCGTAAAACATTTAATTGTAGAATCTTTTGGTAACAAAAATTCTCTGGAGTTTAACTGCTGTTGTGCTTTCCAATAAACAGTGTAATAAACACACTGGCCACGAGGGTGCACAATTTGTTGCCCAATTGCATCTGTGCTCACAGTGGTAAGGGAGATTGTCAAACTCACTGTAGTCAAGGATGACCTTGAATTTCTGAATCTCTTGCTCCATCTCTCAAGTGCTGGGCTCTTGGGCAGGCACCATCATGCCCTCCCTGCCTCTCGGTGCTGGAGACGGAGCCCAAGCCCTTTGCAGGCTGGGCAAGCATTCTACCACTTAAGCTATGTCTCCAGCCTGGAAAAAAAAAAAAAAACTTCATAAAATTTCATAACCTCAGAATTTAATGAATGGAGAACAGAAGGGGAAAGGCTTGGGAATGAATGAATGAATAAATGGTTTGGGTTTTTGTTTGTTTGTTTGTGTTGTGTTTGGTTGGTTTTGGTTTTTCAAGACAAGGTTTCTCTTGGCTGCCCTGGAACTTACTCTGTAGACCAGGCTGGCCTCAAAGTCAGAGATCCATCTACTTCTGCCTTTTGAGTGCTGGGATTAAAGTCCTGTGCCACATTGCTGGCTATAAATGTGATTTTTTTTTTTTTTTGGTTCTTTTTTTCGGAGCTGGGGACCGAACCCAGGGCCTTGCGCTTCCTAGGCAAGCGCTCTGCCACTGAGCCAAATCCCCAACCCCGTGATTTTTTTTAAAGATTTATTCATTTATTATATATAAGTACATTGTAGCTGTCTTCAGATACACCAGAAGAGGGGATCAGATCTCTTTACAGATGGTTGTGAGCCACCATGTGGGTGCTGGGAATTGAACTCAGGACCTCTGGAAGAGCAGTCGGTGCTCTTAACTGCTGAGCCATCTCTCCAGCCCAGCACTGAGGTCTTTGAGCTCACAGATGAGCACCAGGAAAACCCAGAATGTTAGCCCACAGGGTTGTTCATCCGAGGGAAGGAATGCAGACTGCTACCCAGCCAGAAAGGCTGTGAGCACATGGGGTTAAAGGTGATCTGTGTTATGTGTGGCAGAGCCCACACAGGATCCTTCCCGGACCCTCAGAGCTTTGCTTTGTTTGGTTGGGGTTTTTTGTTTGCTGTTTGCTTGCTTGTTTTACTGTGGTTTTTCAAGACAAGGTTTCTCTATACAGCCCAAGTGTCCTGGAACTCATCCTGTAGACCAGGCTGGCCTCAAACTCACAGTGATCCCCCTGCCTCTGCTTTGCAGCAACTCTGCCTAGCTTCCCCAGACCCTTACTGTAAGCTTTTCTCAGCCAATCCATAGAGCTCATCTTTACAGAAGGTGTCACATGTACTTTACAAGAAATTTTGATGTCATAACATCCAATCTTTTTTAAAAAGATTTATTATGTATACAGAATTCTTGCCTGCACAACAGAAAGGGGCACCAGACCTCATTACAGATGGTTGTGAGCCACCATGTGGTTGCTGGGACTTGAACTCAGGACCTCTAGAAGAGCAGCCAATTCTCTTAACTGTCCAATCTTTACTTAGCTTATTTATGCTTTATTGTGCACATAAGACTGAGTTAATATCAGAAGGAAACATTTCACCAAATTGTGCTGTGTTTAAATACACCTAGCATACACCACTCAGGGTCAGTACTCCAAGTCTGAACTAACACAGACCACTCAGTGTTGGTGAATCAGATCACCTTGCCTCCCTTGGCTCATCAACTCTGCTGGCTGAGTGTTCACAGACAGCCCCTGCCTCAACACCACCACACACACACACACACACACACACACACACACACACACACACACACACACACGTTTTCACATATATGGATGGGATGGAGATAGATAAAATAAAACAGGCACAATGTTCACTGCTGAAGCTAGAGGGAGGACAGCATTAAGTTATCCTGTCAACTTGAAGCTTATGTGGTTTTCTGAAATAAAACTATCTAGAACTAATCCACATTAAAATAGCTAGTGAGAACAGAGGCTGCTCTCCGTCTGGAAATTACCTTCTAACTTACTTCGCTGGCCTGCCTATCTACCTTCTGGTTCTGGAATCCATCCGGGACGCCACGCGTTATACCCTGCTCTCCATCCGCAATGTCCCTGTTTCTCATTTTAAAATGATCTTGTTTCATTTTAACAGATTGTTTTTATAGTTTTACACAGGTCTTAGACTAGTTTTTTTTTTAAATTGTAAGTAAAATACAAATTATTATATCTAGATATTTGTGGTTTATGACAGGATCTTGCTATGTAGCCCAGGCTGGAGGCCCCTTGAGTGCTGGCACTGCAGGAAGAAGGCACCATGCCTGGCTGTGTTTAGATCTTCACACTGCTTTCACTGTCCCAGCGGATACTCCTCACGGCCAGTGAAGAAGAGCTGCAAAGGAACTATACTTTGTCCATGGAGATAACTGACTCACCTGGCCATCTCAGGGAACCACGGGAA